>NC_079165.1:60200820-60488320 GCF_947568905.1 Ostrea edulis
TAGAGAAGTCGAGAGGCATAGCCTTCATCGACTTCTCTTTGCAAGCATTCATGTTTTGATTCTGGAAAACGTGTAAATGCCGGAGTCGGTGACGGTTTATTCTTCGACCGACGTTTCGACTCGGATGTGCCAGGATTTACGCAGTAGACAAGTTGTTTTCAAACATTTAACAGCAATGCACAAAACCGTCACAAGGAAATCAAAACTTACTTGCTTTTAATCCATTTTCAACATGCCCCTGTCACAGGTTTAAATCACAACTCTGATTACGTAAGCCTGTTTTTCTTTTAACTGGTCCCCTATTGTGACAGCTCCCAAGACCAGTTAACGTAAACCCGGGATTTAAGGAGGGAGGAATGTAGCCGTCAGCCGGGTTCAGTCACCTTTGGCCAGATAGCTCAGTTGGTAGAGCACCTGACTAGAGATTCAGGGGGCCCAGGTTCAAATCCCGGTCTGGTATGTTGCATTTTCTCCCTTCCTCAGACCTGTTAATACATATAAAAAGGATTTTTGAATTGTTTACTAGTAGTAAAAACTACTTTTAAAAAATCTTGATTTAAAGTACACAAAATTCAGAATCTAAATACAACATCCGCTTTATCAACAGTGAAGCTGGAACACCTGATCTTCCTGTTGTCCAACGGAAAATATTTGCTACAAGGTCTTTAGCCATCTCAGGACCAACAGTGTGTTGAATGAAATACATTTTAATACCAGCAAACATATAAAGAGGAATTCCTGATTTTGATGGATTAAATGTGTCAACTTAAAAAGCTTTCTACATTTTAATACCATTAATTCTTATTTTTTGATGATAGGTATTTTCACCTACATTGAAGACAAACCTACAGTGGAACATAAGTGGCATGCCACTGTAATGTTTAAGATTTCTGTTTAAATTTACATGATGCAGATGAATTAGTTTTAAAAGTTATGAACTGGTATAACTTTTAATTGTATTATTGGTATTTTTGCACAGTGTTGGGGCTTTAAAAATCTTGTTCTTAAGAACAACAGGGTTTAAGCATCTTTCCTAAAGTGAATTCAGATTTAGTGTGTTAAGCATGTAATTAAGGGAAAGTTAATAACTTTTAAAAATAATTTATCTGCATCCAACAAGGACTAGACAATTGGTCCAGAGTTGATTTGCAAGCATCCTCAATCCTCATAGATTCAAATTTGTTTCTGATGGGCAGGATGGGGCCATTACAGGGGTTCAAAGTACATTTGAACATACAGTGAAGACACAAAGAACACAAAAATACAATTTATGAAATGAATGTGCAAGCATCTTCATGCACAATGATAAGTTGTGTAGTTTTAACTTGTTCAATTTGAGACTTCTGGGACCAAGTTTGGGGGAATCAAATGGGGTTGGGGTTTAACATAGAACTTTATGGGGGGAAATTGATTAAAAAATTCAACAGATATAACTTGACAAATATGATAGATAGAGTCCTGGAGTCTTCAGAAATGAATGACAGGGCCTACAAATTAGTATCAAGGTCAAGTGACGCCAGTGACCTTGACCTCTGACTTTGAACATGCATACTCATATAATTTTATAACTCAACTGGAATTGATAGAGACATTGGATCTTCAGAAATTATGAAAGGATGATGAAATCTACAAGTCAGTATCAAGGTCAAGCGACTCGAGTGACCTTGACCTTAGATCATAAATTTGGTATTACTTTAAGAACTAGGTTTGATAAAGAGATGGAATCTTCAGAAATAATAAAAGGATGATGAGATCTACATATTGGTATCAAGGTCAAATGATCTTACCCTAAACTAAGTATGGTATTACTTTAGAACTGAGACTGATAAGAGACATGGAATCTTCCGAAATGATAAAAGGGTGTAGTGACCTACAAACTAGTATTCCCAATTACCTTGACCGTTGACCTTGATTATAAAAACTTGTATAACTTTAGAACCAGGACTGATCGAGACATGGGATCATCAAAAATGATAAGAGGATGTTGTGACCTACAAACTAGGATCAAGGTCAAGTGACATCAGTTTTACTGAAGAAAAAATGGGGGTTTTTTTGTTGAAAAATTTCAAATCAAAGCCTTTGTGATTTAGATTTTTTAAATGAAGTAAAAATTGGCATGAATTTTGTCAAGGGAGAAAAATAGTAATACTCAGAAAAGGCCACTTTTATACAGCCAGTACTTCGTTTGGGAGACTTTATAATCGGTAGATTATAATCATATCTTGTGGCATTTATTGATATGCAAGCACCTTTTAGTGTTAGCTTTAGTGGATTCAAACCATGTTGACAGGGACCACCCATTTACATACCAGGGTTTGACATTAACTTTTTTGAGCACTAGACCAATCGGGCTACTTCAAATGATTTATGCTAGACCTTACCTTACATCCACTAGCCCTGACCAACTTTCCAGAAAAATTGCTCACAAACTCTCTACATTTTTTTTTTATAAAGAATAAAATATCTTATGATTTAAGTAAAGTTTCTTAAATTTGTTTATTTATTAAACACGACCAGGCGGACTAGGAAATCAACATTTTACCCGACCGGACCTATAATTTAGTAGACTCGGTCGGTCGGACGTGCCTTAGTGTCAAACCCTGCATACATACAGACAGACAGACTGCATCAGATTGCACCATACCGATAATGACGTCCTAGTTAATTCGTAAACAAGTCACAGTAATCTCTCTCCCACAAAGTTTGTTCCACACTATGAAACTGTATGTACTTGCATAAGGATCTTCAAAACTTTTGCATTAATGCCTAATTTATTTGATTCGCACAAACAACAAAACGCACGAGATAAATATACAACCAAATTTTGTAAATTGTCGATTCATGTATGAATAGTGATGGTTACAATTCAAATAGTTGTCTTTTAGTTCTAAGGATTCTTTAATCTTTTGTACTGACCTAAACATTTCTGGCACACGCCTGTATCGGTTCTTTCAGCGATGTTGAGGTTTAGAGCGCTGAAAATCAACTGTTTTCTTTCGTCGGTCAATTTGAATTTTCTATCCAAGATTTTTTTTATTGTTTCCTCTCCATTGGTATTTCTAACAGGCAAATAAAACAAAACCCGTAGGGAATGCATATATTATTTACATTGCATGTGTTGACAGGTGTGCAGCCTCTGATCATGGGCATCTTTAACATATGTAAATTGACACAAAGACATCGCTGGCAGAAATCTGACAGTGTGTATTTGATTAGTTTAACGAAAGGTCATGCGGACGTGACCCTCTATTGGGTTACTTCAGATCCTTGTGTAGATCAAAGGATCTGATTTTAATCAGATTGTCTTTTAAGGGAGGTAATCCCTACATATGTCAGAGAATAATGCAATAGAAATACACATTTTTTCATAAAATATAGCTACATAACAATTACTATGAATACTTATTTTGTTTCTAACATTATTGTCTGTCTGACATGTTTCATACCTATTGTTAAGATATTCTTTATACACTGATTTGACTACGAATGACTGTTTATCTGATCAAGATGGTTTTGAACATTTCAAGAGATATTTATATTGATAAGTCATTTGCGATATGCAATAGACACATTACAAGATAAATAATCTTTATTTTACCTCAGACCTTGAAGCAAAAGATATTGGTGCTAACTATGCACCAATTAAGGTTGACATTATTTTGTGTCCTGCACTTTCATCTGCTTATGATGAATAAACATCTGACAGGCATAGCATATGCTGTGGTGGTGCACTTTATTGGCATTATTAACTATTACAAAATCTTAAGTGAGCCAAATTTGTAATGCATGTTTTCCCTCATCACCTTGTCTCTTGAATGAAGATTTGCAAACAGGTTGGGTTAGTCCAATTATACAAATCCACTGTAGATTCCGTACACTGAGTATAAAACGCTCTGAAAGACTTACATAATGTCCTAATTCTCCCCGGTGTATGAATATATAAAAAACATTCTTATTCAATATCATGATTTTACCCAGTGTATATAAACAATTCTCTTATTAGAGGGCTATTTGTTTCAGACCAACTGAGGGCATTGATTTAACAGAGTTGTGAAATTCATTACCCCAGGGTAAGAGATTTGGGCCCGAGGGTAAGGAATTTGGGCCCGAGGGTAAGAGATTTGGGCCCCAGGGAAAGAGCTTTGGGCCACAGGGTAAGAGATTTGGGCCACAGGGCAGACTGGTTTGGTTGCTAGTGACCAGATGGCTCCACTGTTAGAGCACTTGACTGGAGGTTCAGGGGTCCCGGGTACACCTCATCAGTTGCATTTTCTCCCTTCCTTTTTCACATTAAAGAGGTCTATAAACTTATTATATAAGATTTACTTTAAAATGAATGTTAATCATATTGTTTTAAAGCAAAGTAGTGCAGCAGTTTTACTTCAGTTTGAAGTTCTGCATATATTATCTATTTGATAAATCTGAAGAAAAAAACTTGTAAGTTGTATGATTAATTGGCTTCGACGAGTAAAAAGATCCATATATTTAGTAGTTGTCAATGATTCAAGTTAGTATGGATGTATTAAGTAAACAAGTAGTCTGTAATTTGTATATTTCTCGTCTGGGTATACAGGACAAGATTTGTCCCAGTTTGACTTTGTAAGATTTAAATTGGTGCCAATAGGAGAGTCACAAGGTCACAAACTAGACTGATATACAAAGTTATCTCCCTTCATTTGGCAAGTGCAACAGCTTTGTTTACATTTGTTTAGTGCAATGGGCATGTGAGGTATAGTTATCGTCATTGCAAAATTAGTGAAAGAAAATTCATGTTCATGAGATAAAGTTTGTCTTAAATTAAACCCTTGGTGTACTTCATGTGGAGAAAGGTCGGTATTACCTGTTGATTTTGTTGACAGATCCAGCGCGTGTCATGTAACATCCAGAAAATGCAGACAGATGGGAAGTTATTTGTGGGGAGGATGTTCTCTGTCCAGGACTCCCTTCCTAAACTCCCTGTCCCTCCCCTGGAGCAGACCGTCCAGAAATACCTGAGGACGGTCCAGCCCCTTCTGTCCGATGAAGAGTATGCCAACACTTTAAAGGTAAATTTACAAATCAATTTGTAAGTCAGATTTTTCTTCTCTAACACAAACGGTAAAAGTTATTAAATGATATATAGATTTTGTTATAAACTTGATTGAGATTTTCAAAATCATGTTTTGCTTGTTATTTTGGACATTTTCAGACATTACATTATGTCATTATTCAGACTTTCTTGTAAAGTAAAAATGTATATGAATGGGGTGTGTAATTATCATAAATGTATTCACTAGTTTAATATTTACAATGAATGCAAAGTTAAATTTTATCTCATTTACAGCCATAGGTCATTGTCCAGCTGAAGTTTTTGTCAAATTCTGGGTCACTTATCAGATACTACTAGTAAAGTTACTGGGAATGCTCAGTGACAAACATATTCAATTCCTTGTATAAAGCATTCATAATTATTGGAGTGTTAAAGATTTTAAAGTCATGTAAAAAAAAAAAAAATAACATGGACTTTAATCTCTGAAGTTCACTAAGATGAGACATGCTCTTGACACTCCAGTAATAGGAATATGTAGCATACAAATGTTCAAGGTCCAAAGTCCATGTCTGATGTCTTCAGTTGAATTACTAAATGTTGACACAAATTAAAACTGGTGCATGGATATATAACTTTTATTTTACTAATCAAGTGTTGCACGAAGTTGCAATGAGTTACAGCTGCCAAAACTTGACCCATTCTGTTGATGAAATTCATCACAACACACTCATGATAAAGTCATTTATTGTAAATTAATTAATGCATCCATGATGCAGTCATATAGTGAATTAAAAAATTTCTTATATGTATGTTATTTTGGTTTTACGATTCGACATTTGCGTATATTTGCAAATTCATGTTTCATTGATGATTCCTAATTAAATTTTTTTTATACTTTTGTCAGAATTCACTTTACTTTTCAAAGAGAATTATTCAGATAGAAAAGAAAATTCTTGATCAGATTGAAACTGACATTGTTTTATGTCGAGTTGTGAAAATGACAGTGGAGTTATATTTATTGTAGATAGTTAAAGACATTGTTTTATGTCGAGTTGTGAAAATGACAGTGGAGTTATATTTATTGTAGATAGTTAAAGACATTGTTTTATGTCGAGTTGTGAAAATGACAGTGGAGTTATATTTATTGTAGATAGTTAAAGACTTTGAAAAAGATCCAGGTCCAAAGTTGCAAAATCTGTTGGAAAAACGAGCACAAAGGGAGACAAATTGGGTAGGCATAATTTTGATGCTTCAGCTACATTATGTTTATGTGGACAAGAATACATTGAAATTTGTATTGATAGACCCCCAAAGAGTAACGATAAAATTGTATTACTGTTAGAGTAGTGATGGTGAAGACCTCTGTTCACTGTCCATTAACTATTTATCAGAACGTAGAACGTGAAGTCAATTGTACAACAGAAATGTGAAATAAGCAAATAACAGTGATAAATTCTGATCTTCGATCACACAGAGATTTAATTCTTCAGACATATAGATGTATATGCAAGAGAACATTGTAACTGTAACTTTGAACTCTATATTCCCTCTGTTTTACTGCTAGCTATCTGACTGGTGGATGAACACCGCATATTTAGATTTCCGTCAGCCTGTAACAGTTAACGTCAGTCCTGGGGTGGTGTTCCCCAAACAGAACTACTCAGACAAAGAGGGACAACTCAGGTGAGCACATGGAGTATCTTATCATGTTTGTCCAGGTGTTTGTCATTTCTCTGTGAAATCTTCACAGTTTCGACTTTTTCTTTTTTTAAAAAGAACAACTAGACCCATTTCAATCAACATGGCACAAAGCATCCCTGGGTAAAGGGAATTCAAGGTTTAAAATGAAGGACCACATCCCCAATAAAGGGATGATGATTAGGAAAAGTTTTGAAAATAGGATTGTGTGTATATAAAGTCTTCTCTCAAGAAACATTAAACTAGAAAGTCAAAATATGTATACCTAAAAGCTTTCGTATGTAAATCCCCAAGGGCCAGGATGGGGCCACAATAGGGGTTCAAAGTAATACATAGGAATACAATATATATATATATATATATATATATATATATATATATATATATATATATAAAAATTGTTTTAACATTCTTCTCAAGAACTGCACAGGTACAATATGTTTTAACATTCTTCTCAAGAACTGCACAGGTACAATATGTTAAGTAGATGTGCAAGCATCCTCATATAGGTAGGTCAAGTTCATTAATTTACCCAAGCTTTTCTGTTAATTTGGAACATTTTCAACTCCTTCTCAAGAACCAATGGGTCAATTTCAACAAAACTTTCCATAAAGCATCCATGAATTAAGAGGATTCAACTATATTTTAAATTAAGGGCCTCCTTCCAAAGGGAGATAATTAAGAAATAGGGTAGAGTGTTTAAAAAATGTTCTACTTTTAAGGATCCACTGAGCCAGAAAAGGTAAAACTTACATGAAACCTTTCTTTTATATAGAAGATTAAAGTTTTTGAAACCATGAGTCTTGGGACTAGGTTGGGGCCACAATAGGGTTCAAAGTTTTACATTGAATATTTAGGATAATTCTATGAAAATCTTATCAAGAAACACAAGCCAAAACTAATATGCATGTATCCTCATTCAGTTTGTTTATGCCTTGACTTTCTGGGTCAGGGAAAGACTACAAGAGAAATTTAACATTTTACATAGGAATATGATACTGAATCGCTGTTTTTTTTAAAAAAAAAATGTTTTTCCGTTACAGATTTACAGCCAAGTTGATATCTGGACTTCTAAGTTACAAGACAATGATAGATCAGTGAGTTTTTACTATTCAAATTCAAAACAGTAATTATTTTGCAATTTAACAGAATCATTGGTAATAAGTATTTCATGCAATAAGGCCTGATCATTTAATTTGTTTTATAATGCAATTTGATAATGCATTAGATGAATTTGAAATGATATTCATATTGTGACTTTTGGTTCAAAATATATTTATAAAATGTTTGCTATTTGTCAGACAAACCCTCCCTGTTGAGAAGATGGGGAAACAGTCATTATGCATGATGCAGTATTATAAGATTCTCTGCGGCTGCCGTATTCCAGGGAGGAAAAAGGACACATGGGTGTGCTACCCCCCAGATGAGGCCAATCCTCCTAGGCATGTGATCATTGCCCATAACAATGCTGTGAGTTGAAGCAGAGGGAACATTCAAATTGAATTTTGACAACTTGAATAAATTAAAAAGATTCATAAATTTTGCAGACAATCGATAGTCGGTGAAGAAGTAAAGAGCAATTACTTTATATTATGTATAAAGTATTATTTTGTTTCTTTATTGAAGTTTTTTAGTATGGATTTGTATGGCAGTAACAACCAGCCACTTAATACTGAACAGCTTCATGTACAACTGAAACATGTTGTGAGACAATCTAAAGAAGTCGAGACCCCAATAGGTCTCCTCACCACAGAGAACCGCAACAAGTGGGCCAAGTCTTATGAACTCCTTCTTAAAGGTCAGAATTATTTAGTGGGAAATAAAATGTTCATCCAATTTACCAGCTTGTTTGAAATTAGTCTGTGAAAGTGCTACATATAAATTAGGGGTGAAACGATACAGTACCTTCTCGATTCGATTCGATTTTCGATACTTTAGTCTCAATTCAATGATTTTCGATTCGATACAATAGCATGTACCAAATTCTTTATAATGCTAAGATTTTTTCATGTTTCGTTGTATTTATTGCTCTCTGCAAATAAATTCTACATAATGTAAAAACGTTTAACATAGAGCAACACTCTTATCACTTGTCCTAAAGCCGAAATGTCGCCATACCCAGGATTTATACATTGGCTGTGCATTTTTCAACTCGACTGCGTCCATTTTGATACAGCAAAGTTTACTCGTATGTTGATTGGGTAATTTTCAATTCCATTGGCTAATCAGAAACTGTGTTATCAAGAGCAATGTGTGCTATGATTTTAAAACCGTATCGAACCGAAACAGACCCCGAATAAATCGAACATCGAATCCAGGCTACTACATCGTGATTCGTCCGCACCGCGATGCATCGTTTCACCCCTAATATAAATCATGCAATGTTCTTTAATGTTTGGTTACAACTATTTTAGACAAGGAAAACAAGGTTTCATTGTCAGAACTGCATCGCAGTATCTGTGTGATCTGCGTAGACAATCAACTTCCAGATAGTGCTGCCGGGGAGGAAGAAAGCACAGCTGCCAGAATGATGTTGCATGGAGGAGGGAGTCAATTGAACTCAGCCAACAGATGGTGTGACAAAACACTACAGGTCTGGTGTTGAATTTCAACAGTAATTTGTCACTTGCTATGACAGACACATAGGGATCTCTTTGTCCAATGTTAGTCCATTCCCACTTTCTGTTTTCTTTGGAATATGCTAAAGGGTATTGAGCTACGTTTGGTGTGCAGTTGTATATTGACGAGTTACAGATCAGCTTTGAACTTTTGCTCTGACTGGTAGATCTACTGTTGGTGGGTTGTTTTTTTTTACTATAGTTACAGATGAGTTTACAGATATTATCTGATTTTTGATTTTCACTCCAATTGATTTTTTAACAGAGTTTTGGCCCATGGATTTATAAAATAGCATAGAATTCAGTTTTCTTGAACAACAATTTTACTCGTAGTCATCTTCAGCCATGACATTTTGTACTTGATTTATGGGCGGGTGTAAAAATAGTCTGTGACATATATCTTGTGATGTCTCTTAGTGTCAATAGTTATTTAACTCCAACTATCAACTTGGTATATTTGATCACCATGATGAGAGGAAGATGCCTATTGTTTTTCAAGGTCAGAAGTGATCACCATGATGAGAGAAAGATGCCTATTGTTTATCAAGGTCAGAAGTCAAATGTCAAGGTTTGCAGTATTACTTAGTAGGAAAACCTTGTAGGCAGGATACAAACCAAACAGTAAGCTCCAGGATATTGCAACTTGGTACATTTGATCAACATAATGAGAGGAAGATGTCTATCGGTTTTCAAGGTCAAAGGTCAAGGTCACAGTATCACATAGTAGGAAAACATTGTAGGCAAGATACAGACCGAATTGTTGGGGCTAGGACCGTCAAACTTGGTACATTTGATCACCTTAATAAGAGGAAGATGCCTATTGTTTATCAAGGTCAGAAGTCAAAGGTCAAAGTCGCAGCATGACTTAGTAGGAAAACCTTGTAGGCAGGGTACTGACCAAACCATAAGTTCTAATATATTGCAACTTGGTACATTTGATCACCATGATGAGAGGAAGATGCTTATTATTTTTCCAGGTCCGAGGCCAAAGGTCAAGGTTGTAGTATCAGTTAATAGGTAAGCATTGTAGGCAAGAATACAGACTGAACTATCAGGGCTAGGACTGTCAAACTTGGTACACATACTCCTCATGCCAAGTGGAGAAAGCTTTTTTGTTTTTGAAGGTCAAAGGTCAATGTTGTAGTATCACTTAGTAGGAAAACCTTGTAGGCAGGATGCAAACGGAAGCATAAGATCCAGGATATTACAACTTGGTACATTTGATCACCATGATGAAAGGAGATGCCAAAGGTCAAGGTCACAGTATCACTTAGTAGGAAAACCTTGTAGGCAATATACAGACCGAATTGTTGGGGCTAGGACCATCAAACTTGGTACCCATACATTTTATGCCAAGTGGAGGATGCCTATTGTTTTTCAAGGTCAAGGTCATAGTAGCAGGATACAGACTGAACCGTTGGGGCTAGGACCATCAAACTTGGTACACATACATCTTATGTCAAGTGAAATATTACATAGAGAGTACATGATTTGTCTTGTTTTTTCAATGCAAATAAAGTATGTCATACCCTGATGACTGCTGATACTACTTGAAGTCAAGTTCTACAAATCATGTGCAAGGAAAACACCCTATACACCTGTATTATGTACTGTTGGTGGTATTCTTGTTATACCCTTATCTCTAGATGGGACATATTATGGTACAGCAAAGTCTGTCTGTCCTTCCATTTGGGGTTTTCTGTTTTCATTAATCTGTCACATATCTTGCAGGAGTTTTGCCACTTTATTTGAAATTTATGTTATATTGAGGGTACATGATTTGTCCATTTAACTTGCACAGTTTTCATACTGGGACCTTCTTATTTTACAAAGTGTTTATATGGGTATTGAAGATGTGCATGTGACAAGGACTTTGATTTTTTTTTTTATAGATTTTTGGTTGTTGGACTAAGTCAGTTTTGAGGAAATCTTACAAAGAGAGTACATGGTTTGCCCATCTTTCAGTTCTAAAGTTAGGGCTTTCTTATATCTTAGAGTGTTTGTATGGGTATTGAATCACCAATTTAACATATCTTGCAGGAGTTGCTGCTTTATTTGTATAATGTTATATGGAGGATACATGATTTGTCGTCGTCGGATACCCACGGCTGATCTCGTCTTCTACTCATGGTATCCGATGATGATGATTTGTCTAACTCCTTATTTAACAGGTTGTTGAACTTAATTAGTTTTGAGGAAATATTATAAAGTGAGTAAGTGGGTATGTGGTTTGTTCATTTTACTCCTATCACAGTTTCAAGTGAAGGTTTTTGTAAACAACTCCAAGTGGAAGATGTGAGTATTGCAAGGGTTTTGATTCCCAACAATTTTCTAATTTTCTTTGAAGTTCGAAAAAAATGACTGGTTGTTGAACTAGGTAAATTTTGGGAAATATTTTATACAGAGTTCTTGGTTTTTGTCCATCTACTCCGTCACAGTTTTTAAGCTAGGACCTTTTATTCATACAATACGAAAGAAAGCATGTCACAGCTTAAGGCTGATACTACCCTAAGTAAAGTTCTACAACTCCTGGCATTATTGTCATGTTTGTTAATTAGTGTCATAGAAAACAAACTCCTTGAGTAAAACACTGTACATAAGTTTGTGAGGGGAATATCTTGCTTTAAAAAGAAATCATGAATTTGAATTTTCATGCATGGTACAAAATAGGCTATATAATAGTAGTTTTTGCTTGCAATTTGTAATAGCTTTATACATTGGGAAAATGTAATTCAATTACTCATACAGAAATTGGCTATCAAATTATGTGTGGCATTTTGCTGTAGTGTAATGCTCCAGTCTAACTTTGCTGCTAGCTAGTGATTTGTGTCATTCCGACATATCTGGTTTGTTTGTTGCAGTTTATTGTTGGAAAGAATGGTGTTTGTGGATTGAACTATGAGCACACGACAGCAGAAGGACCCCCCATTATTTCCATAGTCGACCATATCCTAGATTACTGGTATGTTAAACAGGACAAAAAATCCGACACAAGACCAGACACATTAATGCTTAAAGTATATATTTTAGAAAATACAATGCATATCTTGATGTTTGACAAAAAATAACATCCCGAAATTAGATCAGATATTGTAATTGGTTGGTTATAAAATTCTTGAACCAATTCACCAGTAAATCTTATACATGTATTTTCAATCTATATCTTTCCTTATGCATTTCCTTATACATTATAAAGTATTAAGATTTTGAGAAGAAATAAAATACTTAAAATTGTACACATACGGCAAGATTGAAGAAATACTGACGGATAGCAGATGACCAGTTACCATCTTTCTGCCTGAAATACTTTTTGTATAAATGGTTTAATGATACTTAAACTTGAGAATACAAAAATCATTTTGACCCTCATCATAGTGCTATTTTTATTGCTAACATTTCACTTTTTCAGCAGTAAAAGCGAGGACAAGTCAGCACCTGCCCCAGATGTGAAAGCACCGAGGAAGCTCAAGTTCAACATCACATTCCCGGAGTTAAAGAACAATATAGAGGAAGCTGTTGAAAACATTGATTCGTAAGCAGCTCATCACATGAGTTTCTTCTGTAAACCCCCCCCCCCCCCCCCCCCCCCCCCCCCACAAGCGAAGCTTTTGTTGGGGGGTTGGGGTTAAATATTGAAATCAGCATGTCTGTTTGTAGACATGATTTTGTCCTGCATGTTCTTAAAAAACAACAACTAGTGAATGGATTTTTCTGAAAGTTTATACGCTCATTACTCACCATATGAAGATGTGCAGCTGGTATTTTCATATTGATTGGACAATTTTTCTATTTATGGATTTAGTCATTTTTTAAACTAAAAGGAATATATCTTAAAAATTCATGAAGAGATTTCATTTACACATTGTAAATACATTGTTCTTAGACTAAAGGTATGCATTTCTTATTTCAAATTAGAATATTTTAAAAAGTATTAAAAAGTTATGCTAATTTCTCTTTTGTAATAAAAGTGTCTCTTTGTCTGGAGAATATTTCAGAAACAAATTAAAAGGTTTGAATCAGACCTTTTACATACAGTACATTTTTTTTTATTAAAGTAAAATAACATTTATGTACTTAACATTTTGATTTATAGTGAATATATGAATATTTCCATTTTCTATAGATCCATTTTCTTTTGGTGTGGTGGTGTGTTCATACTTTAGCAATTAAATTCTCTGAAATATTGAGCATCACCGGAAATATTTTAATATTTGATTTATTCATTGATTTTTTGTTTAAAGCAACATTTTCCATAAAAAAAATAATATACTAGATGACCATTTGATTAGACAACTTCTGGTTTGATCTGAGCAAGTCTTGTTTTTATCCATTATATAGTGTCCCCTGCGGGGGGTATTAATCCCGAAAGAACAGTTCTAGTTTTGATATTACAAATGATACTATTAATAAATTTCAAGACACTTGAAGTGATATAATACATTTTCATCTGGACCTTGAATAAATTGTAGCTACAAATGAAAGTTTTAATTTTGAAATGAATGAAAATAAAATTTCAGGATGGTCAAAGATGTGGATTTGAATGTGTTTAAATTTACGGAGTATGGTAAAAACTTCCCCAAAAGCCAGAAACTGAGTCCAGATAGCTATCTGCAGATGGCTTTTCAGTTGGCATATTTCAGGTACATGTAGACACATAAATTTTTGGATTTTTTAAATCTTTCGAATTTTATTAAAACATTAAGTCCAAGTATAAGAAATATTTCATGACACAGTAAAATCAAGAATTTGTAAACAAGACTTGTTATTACTGCAATATATCATGCTCATTTTAGCATCTTAATGGTAATTTTAAAACTTGAATTTTAACTTACATTTCATTTTCTTAAATTTTGATATTGTCTTTACAAAGGTTATATTCCAAGCCTTGTGCCACTTACGAGACTGCCTCATTGCGTCAGTTTCAGCTGGGTAGGACGGACACCATCAGGTCTTGCTCTATTGAGTCTTTTGAGTTTTCTAAAGGCATGTTGGACCCTGCAGTGTCTACACAGAAGAAAGCAGAACTTTTGAGGAAGGCAGTAACAGGGCATAAAAACTATGTGGCAGAGGTCTGGTGTACTTTCACTCTATTTCAGTAAATCACACATCTAAACACAAATGAAAGCAGTCCAACCAAATTTTTTATGCTACCACCATAAAATGGCCAGGGCGTGTAGTGTTGCCTCTTCCTGTTCATCTGTCTTAGTTGTAGTTTTTCAGACTTTTCAATTGGTATGGCTGTCCCTCGACTTTGAAAATTTTCTAAACTCCATATACATGTCCATACATTTGTACATGTATTGACAATTTTTCTCAATGCTGGAAGATTTGGAGCTGAGTTGTTGTAATTAGTTTTATACTGGAGATACAATGAGCTGTTGTAATTAGTTTTATACTGGAGATACAATGAGCTGTTGTAATTAGTTTTATACTGGAGATACAATGAGCTGTTGTAATTAGTTTTATACTGGAGATACAATGAGCTGTTGTAATTAGTTTTATACTGGAGATACAACTCCAACTTGTCTTTTCAGTTTTGTTCCAATTGATGTGGTAATGTTTTGGCTGTATAGACATGTTTATTTATTGGTTGTAAATTTATTTTTACTTGGCTACCAGGTGGGGGCATTCATGTTGTATCAACACATGTAGTTGTTTCATAATTTGTTCATAAAGTTTTTTAAAGCAGGTTTCGTCTTAAATTCGGTATAAAATTTTTGCAACAACTTCATTTTAGCAATAAAATATATATTTAGAATTATGGTACATGTATATGAAATGTTAATGGATTCAATTTTATAAATAATAGGTATAATATATCATATTTACATGCACCTATACATTGTATAGAATGACTCATCGATTTGCAGGCAATAAAAGGACAAGGAATTGATAGGCATCTACTGGGACTTAAACTGGTGGCCCTTCAGAACAACATGAAGGTTCCGACCTTACATATGGATATGGCGTATTCTCTTAGCAGTCATCATAATATTTCAACTAGTCAGGTAAAAGAGTAGATTTGAACACCAGCATGTAACAGTCAAGTTCTTCTACTCACCCTTACAGAAGGGTGCAACTTAAAATTACATGAACACCTGTAGTAATAAATTTATTATTTCGTGTGCATCAATCAGGTACCAGCAAAGTATGAGGCTTGTCTGGTGTTCGGCCCCACTGTTCCCGATGGCTACGGAGTGTGTTACAATCCTCAAGAAAAACAGATAATATTTGGAGTTTCCGCCTTCAACTGCTGTCCAGAGACAGTGTCCATGAAATTTATAGACTCGATCCAGCAGTCGCTAAGGGACATGAAAGCTGTGTTGGAGGGAAGCATTCAATCCAAATTATAATGATAAATTGTGGCCCATTAGACATGTTAGGCCTGGATTGAGCTATGTTTTAATTTTCAGGTCCATTCAATGATTGCTGTTGTGATACTGTGATGCAATACATGAAAATAATCGTGATAATTTTTTTAAAAGAGAATTTGTATATGTGTTTGATGACACTTGTAAATTTTGGTGCTACAGAGGACAATTTAAAGCATGTTTTTCAATAAATCTTTGGAGCAATCTATTGATTTTAAATACCAACACATTGTATGAGTTTGTTTGATGTAAATTGAACAGTTCTTCAATATAAATATGTACTAGTACATTTAATCTAGTCGCATTGGATTTCTTGCTGTCTGTTACACAGAATTTAAAAATTATCCATATTATGAATAAAACATTTTTTTCCTCACGTCAATTTGACACTGTTTAGATTTGCTAAACCAAATGTTACAAAATATTTATTGGAAAAGATAATTTTGTATAAATCATCTGACATTTTATACAAGAAAACCCAATTATTCAGTAAAAATAATAATGTATATGCTTATCAAATGTTAGCCTCATCGGAGCTAGTGCAGTGTTTGATGTAATACAGTAATTACATATTAGTACTGTCGTGTATGATGATGGATGATTAGAGAATTTCACACATGTGTAACCTTATCCTTCAGCTGAAACTTTGAATTGCATGTTATTAAATTGATGCAACATGCTTATTTGATGTTAAACCAGATAAAACTGAAATCTAGAATCAAAACTTCAGGTGTATATATATATGTAGTTTTATAAATGTTATAATCCTTTGTTGAACAATAATTATATTCGCAAACATGATTTCTTTTTCCTTCTGCATTTTGTGTCAAGTAGTTCTCAGAGACTCTCCAAGGGATGAAAATAAAATCTTTTTTAGGATGATATTTAGGAAATGAATTTCATTTTTGGAAAATACACGAGGGTATGAACTGCAACACTTCACACTGGCATGCTTCATGAAGTGTGTTACATACTGCGTGTTACATACTGCGTGCTACATACTGCGTGTTACATACTCTTCTGTTAGAATTCTCAGTTATCTGTATTCATAAGCTCAATGTTTACAACTTCAGCGCGTTCGTGAGGAAATGGCTATCATTGCAATTTGTAAAGATATCAAAGGCAAACACATTGGAAATGTAAATGCATGTATTCGATTGTATGCACATGTTGTATGGAATGCAACTATTTTTGCCATCAAATGTATGTACTGGCAAAGACTTTGATATCTGTTAATTTCTTATTTTCACTTATTAAGGTGAACTTTGGGAATTCCTACCTCGTGTTTTGATCTCAAATGTATGTGCATGCAATCAATTCTCTGATATTTAAGTATCGAAGAAATAAGTGGAAAATAATGGAGGTATAAATTAAGAATATTATTTAAAAAATCTGCAATCATGCCTGCTTATATGAGCATGGGAACTCTACTTATGTAATACATGTACTTCTCAGGATAATAACTTCTAATTTTACAAAGAAATGTTTTAAAAATGAAATAGTTTCACATTTGAATCTACAACTCATTATCACAAAGAATAGAATGCAGGCACAAATGGGACACCAATGGAAGAGGAAAAATCTGTATTGGTCCCTGTTATAATTGACACTATAATTAATGCATGGCATCGCATCTTGCCTCAATAACAGCCTAAATCATAAAATGCTACTTTGTCGCTCTCTCTCCCCGATGTTATTCTTTCTTGTTCTTCATTCCATAGTTGTGATTTGTAGTTTTGCAATAAATACTTTGAGATCTTTACATGATTTCTTGTTCTTGTATTACGTGTACATGTAGCCCTGTTGTGTACTTTATTGAAATTTCCTATACATGTGCTTCATAACACTGATCAGTCTTATCACTGTGTATTCATAATTAACAAACTACACCAGTGACATCCATTTGTCGCAATTCATCAGACTGATTGAACCCAAGTCTAAAGAATAAGCTTATGTCCCCACCATTAAATGCTTGGGGCATATATAGCATTTCCTTTTTTTGTCCATAAATTCATTTTCCGTCCATTGTCTTTGCTACAGATGCACATATTCAACTGAAATTTAGTATGTAGATGCATCATGAAAATATCCAGGTCAGTTCTGCTTGAATAATGTTTGACAGCTTGTTTGTCGGACTTGAAAATTTCAAATAATGCAGTGTCTGCTCATTATTTCGGGCATATATGGACTTGGAATATAGATGTTACGAGAATAACAGGTCAAGTCAGCATTTGGGTCAGGTCAAATTGTTTTGGCAGACCTTTGCCCTTTTGACTTAAAACAATTTATTTTTTTGCTCATTATCTTGGTCATGCATGGAAATTTGGGATATAGATGTATCATGCCGGTTAAGTTACTGCTCAGATAATTGTTGGCAGAGTTATGCCCCTTGGATTTGGAAAATTTTGATATCTCAATCATACATGGGGTAAGTTTGATTGAACAACATGAGTAATAATGTAAATAAAATGTGTATTTCATGACACTAGTGTTGAAAACCGGTTGGAAAAGTTTACTCCTGACTTTAGCGGGAGCATCAGGTATCATGGCAGAGAATATGAAGAGAAATATTGAGTTTAACATTAAATTAAAACTTTTTGGGAATATATAGCAAAATTACCATGAAAAAAAGATACATATAACTAAAGTTTCATTAACTAATGTTTTGTTTTTAATAATTGATATAAATATTTGTAAGCATTGCTAGATCCTAACACCTAAAAAATTGTATGGTATTGGACACCGACTTCAATTCTGTGTACACGTAGAATGCTCGTGGATAAAGTGCAGAACTAGTGTTTGTTTTTCATGCCAAAATACACACACATACCCATTTGTATACTTGCAATATAACTATCATCTTCTATACAACCCTCCATAAACATTTCTGTCCATGTCTGCACAAATTGCATTCACAAACACCCCTGTACATATATGTATATCAAAATATGGGAAACCTTAAATATGATTCTATAAAAACCAGTTGCAAAAATTATTGTTCTGCAACAATATTTGAAGTTCATTATGTAGGTTATGGTAAAGGGGGAAACTTGGGGAACTAGGATAGGAATGGTTGGAAATCCACTACTATTCAAGTAGAGACTAGACCAGGACAAATTCAAAATTGTTCTGTAACTTGTTATGGCAAAGCAATGTACCAAATATCAAATGAATATCTGCAAGCACAAAAAAAAGTCCAGAAACTGATAATTCTTGCTATTTTTTTTAAGTCTAAGGGCAATAACTTGGTGAAAAATCAACGGACCAAAACCAAATTCGAACTTGATTTGTAACTTGTTATGGCAAAGCAATGTACCAAATATCAAATAAATATCTACAAGAACAGAGAAAAATGGTGGAAAACTGATTTGCTGGACTGATGGACAGACAGACAGACGGACAGAATGCAAAACCTCCATAACTTCGTTGGTAGGGGACTAAAAACCCAAAACTAAAATGTCTTGCACAATTCCATGTGGTACCGTCAACACATCAATCCAATCTTGTTGTCCAGTATAAAACTGTAGCAGAAATTGCATTCACAAGCATCCCAATATATGAAATGAAGTTACAGTAAAGGAAATCCTGAAAGTTGATTTTATCTCTTACACATTTGCACTTAACACACATCCTATCCGCAAGTTTCATTCTGATACAACACTCGACCCATTCACAAATATCCCTGTAGAGTACAGAAAATGTTAAAAATTTATTTCATGCACCCCCCCCTCCAAAAAAAAAAAGGGGGGGGGGTTCTTGCACAATTAGACTTGGCATTGAACATCTCTGTCAAGTTTCAGAACTTTGTGATGGACAGACAACAGAAAAAACAATGTCTACCCTAGAGGAAGGAAATTGCTCCCCAAATTCCTATAAAGAAGCTACCCTAAAAAGCAAATGTAATTACTATTTTGAATTAATTGTCAATCCCTCAATATGCATCCCAATGTACTTGTAAGTTTTCCTTTTTTAAAGCATCACAATGCCTCTTAGAATATTTGTCATAGTGTGTTAAAAATCTCACTAGTTTTTTTTTTCATAAACCTCTTACACACAGAAAATGAAATAAAAAAGACATACACATTCATAATGATTTATCAACAACAGATTTTTTTTCTTCTGAGTACAATATTTTAGGTTTATATAGGTATATCAATCAATGATAGGTACATTTTATTCAATATTCATAGAGAAAGGACAAGGACCTACAAGTCATGAGGTTGTCCTTAGGCATTATTGTTTCTTTATTTTCATTGAAAAAATGTAAATTTTTCAAGAAAAAATCATGGACTATATGTATCAACCAAAGCTATTTCATACATATTCAACAATAAGACACAATAATTAAAGTACATTATTTAATTAATGTGACTGGTTGATGCAGATGGCCCCTACTTTCTGAAACCAATTAACTTTGGATGATGTCAATATTTGGCCAGTCAAAAGTTGTGACATTCTACATACTAAATTCAAGACTCATCCCCATAACTAACACCAACTTTTTACAAACACATCTGTCAGACTTTGGTGCAAATTGGACTTTAACATTAAGGCTGTGTGAATCTATTTTTCTTTATCCAATTATGCTTTGTATATAACACAATGGTGTAAACCATCAGTCTATAAACTGGCTTTAATTTGACCTTAATTCAAAACTACATAATTGATCATACTATAGGGTAGGTAGATGGACTATTTTAGAAACGAATTGTGAATTTGCTGTGTGTGATGTAACAATCATGGATTTCTTGTAAAGTTTCTTTAAATTGAGATGCGTTACACAACTAGTATAAATCTTTATGCTGCATGTGTGTGAAAATAGTTTTGGTTCAAGAATCAGGCACCCATATGATTTCTAAGAATAACAAACATTTTAGACAAATTTCAAAATCAAAATTACAGACAAGATCTAATTTGAGTTTCTGACTATTTCAAGATACTCAAAAGACACTACTGAATTTCATATTAATCAATGACTAATATAAAGTATTTATTCAGTGCTGAATATACATGATTATTGACTGATTATTTAAAGTTATATTCCTGTCAGATATACTTGTATTCTACACACTAGGGTATAATTTTCTGTCCATCTTGGTGGTGGATCCTGATGTAAGGCACCATTAAACAGGAGACTCTGAGGTTGGATAAAGAGGTGTAAAGGGAACTTCAGCTGTTGGCTGTAACCTACAAATATAAAAAAAAATCTGAAAAATCACATGAATTAGGTACACAAAGTTCTTAAATGAACATGAGGTAGAAACATTTTTATGACTCAAAACTTGTGAACTTGATAAATGTGAAACACAATAAGCCTGGTAATATCGGTGACACACAAATTCACAAAAGTGAGTGACAGAAACGTCATCTGCATCTGATATATTAAGTTAAAAAAAAAGAAGTCAATGATCACGAGTGCTTATGATTTTCAACTGTAAGTAAATCACTCAATCTCTTAAACTTCTAGGTTATTGTGGAATCATTGTTGTTGATGGGGGTCAATGTTTGTGGATAACCAAAATTTTACTGGTTCATGGGGATGTAGTTTCATGGGTAAATTCAACTCTAAAACCAATCCACTCTCACTGGTTAGTTGACACTCGGACACTCTCACTGGTTAGTTGACACTCGGACACTCTCACTGGTTAGTTGACACTCGGAGGAAAATTGCAGAATTCCGAAGCCATTTAAGGCGCATTCCGTAGTGTTGGACTGTATTAGACAATAAATGTGACCATTAAAGCAGCTATAATGTGCCACTCCTTGTATTCACATTATATACATGTTATAATAATAATAATCAAAATAATAAGTCTGTGTATCAATGTTTCTGGGGATGTAAATTCATGGGTAAAGGTGACCCACGAAATATATGAACATTGATCCCTCAGTCACGAACAATGTAGAGGCATACTACAGTCTAATCAAGCTTATTAAGGCGTACTGTGTTTATCATTACAAACAAACAAAACTGGGAGGGGGTGGGTTTGGACTCTCAACCCCCACCCCACGCCCTCCTGACATGCCCGTCTCTACTAATGCACTTCATGAAGTATGCCAGTGTGAAGGGTTACAATTCATACCCTAATTTTCAAAAATGAAATTTATTTCTTTTAAAAATGAAAACTAGACATAACTTAATTTTACAAAGTACATGTATTGTACCAACCAGTTCTGATTGCTGTAGGTGGTGTTCTTTTGGTCAAACATGTGGAAGGTGTAGATCTGACGAGATTTATCTGAATTGTTATGTTCACTCTTGTGTACAACTTCTCCATGAATAATTACCATACTACCTGTAGAATTAAAATAAATCAAATTAATTCAAATTTTATTAAAGCTGAGCTTATTGAAAATGTGGAATAATTAACCTTTTCTCCCAGTGACTTAGATTTTGGACAAATGACCTTGGCTCAGACTCATGAGACACCATCTGGCAATAGCAACTTTTGTTCCCAGCATGAACTTCTAATAACAGCCCAGACACAATTTCAACTTATATAATTATGTATCGTCGACTGCCCTATTTCGGTGACTGACCAGAATCGGTGACCTTTTGTTTACGTGTTCGCGTTGTCGTTTCCGGATGTAGATTGCGCCATCAATTTCGCCGTAGTGTTTGCAAACATATATAGAGTACATCTTCATTTTTTCCCCGAAAATGAACTACTAGAAGGAGAGTTTGCAAACAATCAACACGGGCACCCCAAAAATAATCCCATTTACTTATTACTTTTTCAAGCAAACCTTCAAATTGATATAAAGTACATGTATACCAAAAGTCTAGAATTCTACACTATGTTATTTTATTCATTGACGTTTAGTTGCACATTTCTCCTGTATATACGTTTTAACAGTTACAAACTTTTGGCAAACTTATATCACCAATGGTCACCGAAATAGGTGACGTCACCGTTTTAGGACCACAAAGTGACATGTTTTTTGTTACGAAAATATATTCAATTAACGTACCAATGGAGTTGGAATTTTTGGATGAAAATAAAGGAATTTAATTACTTTAATGGTAGGAGTATTATTTATGTATTTAATCCAAGTGATTAATGAGAAAATTGTGGTTTATAACTAAGGTCACCGAAACTGGTAAGTCGACGATGTATATGAAAAAAATTAAAACTTTAAAAGATTTGTTTGCAACCCACAATTTGTGCGTAATATTTGGTAAATAAAACTTCATTTTCAATGATCATGCATGTGACATGTATACTCTGATTAAAGTATGCATGTCTATATGATTTACATTTCAAGAAAACTGTGTATATGGAACTCAGTTTACAAAACAAAGACAGTAAGAAGAGAGCCCTTCTCATAATTCACCATTATAATTCATTAATACAGCACGTATAAAACTAAGTGATTGAAAATTCACCTAGAAATTGGAATTTCAATCCCATGTTTTCAATCATCTGTGCTAAAAATTGCTCCAGCCTGTACGACGTTAGAAAGCTAGAAATTTCAATGTTTGAAAGTCTGCGCTAAGTTTACATGTACTGTCTGCATTGTGATGACAAATGTTTTGACTGTAATGGTTGAAAATCACGAATGCTATGCTCTTGAATTTACAATTAATTGTAGATGTCTGACCATGTTGATCAAATCAAACCATTGTACATACTTATTTATAGTACATTGGCGAGTCTGCCACCCCCTGGACTTGCAGATGAAGGTCCTGCCAGGGGCGAAAAGAATCTGGGTTATGTGTGTCTTGGAAGGCGAAGACAATTTAAGGAGGGAAGAATGTAGTGGTTTGGGTAACATGGATGGTGAATACTGGCCTGGAGAGCTCACTGGTGCTGTCACTTTGTTTTTCTGGTTACACAAAATCTTCACATTCTAATACTGTATAATTCCATATCTGGAGTATTGTAAGTGTTCTTATTTTGGTATATTCAAATTCAACATAGTTTGTAGGTCATGGAGTGTTTGGGCTGCATTTCATTGTACCAGTGTTACTCTAGTTTTATACTAAATAATACCATTCACAGATCATAACTGCATGAAAGACACCAAAATCTGAATACTGGTAATAATATTATTACAGATGTAGTATATATAGGAGAGAGGAGAAAATCTTTGGCTGGACCGGGAATCGAACCCAGGACCCCTGCATTACTAGTCAGGTGTTCTAACCACTGAGCTATCCAGGCCGATATCCAGTCCATATAGCCCTATTTACTACATTCCTCCCTCCTTAAGTTGTCTTCGCCCTCGAAGACACACACAACCCAGGTTCTTTTTGTACCTGGCAGGACAACCTGCAAATCCAAGGGTGGTCAACGGCACCAAATGTAGTATATATAGGAGAGAGGAGAAAATCTTTGGCTGGACCGGGAATCGAACCCAGGACCCCTGCATTACTAGTCAGGTGCTCTAACCACTGAGCTATCCAGGCCGATATCCACAGTCCATATAGCCCTATTTACTACACAGACATAGAAATTAAGATTCTCTGGAACTGAACTATTACCTCGTTTAACAGGAACTGGGATGAATTTACTGTCATCATACTTTACAGGCGGGGCTGTAAATGTTGTGCGAGGTTGACCTTCACCTGTGTCTGGGTTCCTGATCATCTGTCTGCCTCCATTCAGACCATCTACACATTAAAGAAGAATATTGCACCAAAAAAGTAGAGCTAAACCCAAGATGCTCACGAGTCAAAACACTCACTGCCTCTGACTGACAACATCCCCCCCCCCCTCAGGAGTCAAAATACTCACAGAGATATCCAAACAGAAAGTGAACAATGATGAGAAGCTTTTACTTCAGATATATTAATATACTAATATTTGACATGAAACATTTTGACAAAAATAATATGGCCAAACAATATGTAAACACAAGTTGGTACAAACCTTTGTGGGAGCCAGGGATGAACCAAAGACAACCATTCTCCAATGTTGCATCTTCCAAGGCAATCCAAAGTCCAAACAGTTTCATGGGAGTTGTGAACAAGAAAGTAGCATCTTGATGGGGAACCACTAAATATAAACTTACTGATCTACATACTGCTCAGCTCTACAACAGCACAATTCTATATACTTACTTTATATAATGAGAACATGTCTAACCTAGATTCAACATTATATAGGTCACAATAGTTACTCGCCAGGAATCACTTTGCTCTTATTGAAAATCTAACCTTTTGTAGCCTTTCAAGTTATATGTCAGACAAATCTGAATCCACATATATCATCAAATAATGGTTAACTTTCAGAAACAATATATATAGCATTTTTAAATGTTTTGCACATAAACATTATATGCCCTTTGTTCTGCCCTAAAGTCAGAACCTCTAACCTTGGGGGGGGGGGGGGGGGGGGGGGTCATCAAATTTTCAACTTTGGTTGAGGCCTTCCTGATCTATATCACTAAGCATTTAGTTTTCCTTACAGATATGCAATTGTAGAGAAGATTTATGAAAATTGGTCAATTATGGCCCACACCCTAAGGCCCCCAAGGTGCAAGAGGAGTTCGGAAATTTTTAATTTATGCCCCACTTGTCTCAAAGATGCTTCATACTAAATTTGAAAAGAATTGGAGAGTTAGTTATCAAGAAGAAGTTAAAAATGTTGTTAATTCACAATGGATTACATATGAAGACTGATGCAGACCAATAGCAATAGGTCACCTGAGTGACTCCATGAAAAGTGAAGATAATGAACAGCGATCAATCTCATAAATCCTATAAAGAATACAAAATTAAGAGTAGGGCCAACACGCAACATGGACCCCTGGACACACAAAACATGCCTATGAGGAGTAAGCCTCCCATGTTGACCAATCACACCTGCCATGAGAACTATATCTAGATTAGGTAAACAGAGTAATTCGTAGTCAAAATCAGTATGTAAACAATATGGTCTAACACTTTGGTATGAAACATGTCAGAAAGCATTCAACCTAATGACAGGTAATATTTGCAAATTAGATCATAATGACACATACTGTTTAATACATCATAAATAAAACTTACCCTCTCCACCAATTCCTGGTTGCTGTGAACAAATTGAAAAATACAAAAATTAAGTTATATCAGCTTTGTGTGATTTAGGTTCTACCTAATTAAATCAAACTGACATGGTCCAAATCAAATGATTTTCAACTTGATTTCAGTATGCGCTACTGCATATCAAAATGTTTGTCTATACAGAATGTACGAACCACAACCAAATGGATAAAATCTGATGTTGGTGCATTTAATATACAACTTCTGGGTTTCTCTTTGCTGGTATCTTCCATGAAGGTAAGATACACAAGATGTTTGTGTTCAGACAAAATAGGTACTTTATACATTGTATATGAAACTTCACTGTCTTTCTTATAGGTTAAAATGTATCCATCATGTCATATAGCAGAAATAAATTCACAATGATTGGACATCTGATGACTACAGATTCTGTACATACAGAAGAGCTGAATCTCAGGGGGAATGCCAAAGTTCCCGAGGTTTCTAGACCCAGCTTAACTTTTTCACTACCACGGTGACTGAAGTCGATTTACCCATACACTATTACAGGTGATTGAAGTCAAATTAAAGTTTTACCCATTTAAATTTCCCGCAATTTTGAAAACTTGTCAATAGAGGGCAGTGATATTTTTCCCAATCAGAAGCCAAGATGTCCAGTTTAAATGATTTATTGGTTTTTCTAGTAACTGAAAATTATTTTTGTGGTTTGAACTTGTGTGCTAAGCATGCCAACAAAAGGCACTCTTAAAATGGGTAAAGTTTCAAGTTGACTTTGTCACCCGTTGCAGTGAAAGTATATTTCAGTACAGTACTTAGTAGGTACACTTAAATGACTTTAGTTAATTTGATTGCAAAAATTTGGCAGCGTATGGAAATGGTTTTAAAGGAAATTTGGCAGTGAAAGAGTTAATACCTAGCCTCAAGTGGGAAATACTGCTTGAAATATTTTCAACCTATGTAAACCTGTTGTCACGAACCTGGTTTGTGTCGTTAACTTAACTAGTTTATGGAAAAATGTTAGGAACTGGCAGTAGATGAGATTTTTGCACTAAAACTATATTTTTAGAAACTTATCATTTATTAGAAAATTTTAATAAACTTAGACAAAAGGCCTATGGGCCACATCACTAACATGAGTCATCTTGGTCCCATATTCTCATCTTTAGCTATTGTATAATTTTTGAAAAGAATTTTTGCAATTTTTATTCCCATTAAAAAATTTGACCCCATATTGTGGTCCCAACCTAGCCCCATTGGATCATGATATAACCATGCTACAATGTCACAAGAAAAACAAGAGTAACACAAATACAACATAAGCCTGTTGAACCTGTAAGCTAGGACATTATGCACTCTGAATAAAGCCTTAAAGTAGGTCATAGTGCACCAATCTATCTGACATGTGAACTGATTATCTATTTCTCCGAGATGGAGGTTGTGACAAAATGTCAGTGCAATATCTGTATCCATGATGAAGTAGGTCATGGTGCACAAATCAAGTTTAAATGTGAACAGATTATATATTTCTCTGAGAGGGAGGCTGGGACAAAATTTCAGGGCAATACCTATATTCATAATGAAAAAAAATAAATCTGAAAAAATGTTTGACCTACTTTTACCCCTAGAGTAGCTCAAGGTGCACCAATCCAGCTGAAATGCAAAGTGAACTTATATTCCTCTAAGAGGAAGCTTGTGACTAAATTTAAGGGCAATATCTGCATCTGTAATGAAAACAAAGTTTTTCTACCAAGAGATACTACAAGCTTGACCTTTGACCTTGGGCAACAATAGGCATCCTCTGCTTGGCATGCATCCTCTGCTTGGCATACATCCTCACAAGTCAAGGTTTTGTGATTGCATACTCTCCACACACAAAACCTTGACCTGTGAGGATGCTTGGCATAAGGTATATATGTTTCAAGTTTGACAGTTCTAGCCCCAACAAATCGGTCTGTATCCTGCCTGCAAGGTTTTCCTACTAAGTGATAAGATGACCTTGACCTCTGACCTTGAAGAACAAAAGGCATACTCCACTTGTCATGAGGGAGTATGTGTACCAAGTTCGATGGTCCTAGCCCCAATAGTTTGGTTTGTATTCTGCCTACAAGGTTTTCCTATTATACTACAATTAACCTTGACCTTTGACTTTGAAAAACAATAGGCATCTTCCTCTCATCATGGTGGTTAAATGTACCAAGTCGTAAGATCCTGGAGCTTATTAATATGAGTATTCATGGCCCTGCTGTCATTAAGAAGAAGAGTTTTCCTATACATTCCCATTTCAAACCTTTGATCTCCTGATGCGACATTAGCCCCCAGGGACCACAGTTTGAACAAACATGAATCTGCGCTACTTGGGAATGGTTGACTATCAATATGACTAATCATAACCCTGTTGTTCTTGAAAAGAATTTTAAAGATTTATCTTACAGATGTATATCCCCTTTTAAAACTTTGATCCCCTATTATGGCCCCACCCTACCCCAAGGGGCCATGATTTGAACAAACTTCAAACTACACTACCTGAGGATGATTGCATATTAATTCACATGTAAACTTTGGTGAGGAATGCTCTCAATTTTTGAGATGTCTAAAACTTCACTGTGCTACTGTTTTATTCTAACTAGTTTGTTCAAAGTGTACACCAGCTACAATATCATGTGTATAAAACATTTACTTCTACCACTCACTTTACTATTCATAAACCAGGCTCAGGACACACATGGGTTCATGACAACAGGCTTGCATGAGTTTCCTCAGTACAATTCAATCACTGCTAAAGTTTTGGCTTCCAACAAGTAAATTGACATGCCCTCCACTGAATGTTTAAAGAAATTCCATTGACAATATTATAATTTGTAATTTGAAAGCCTTTATATCAAAATTTTAATAAAAATATTCATTTCTTGCAAGTCATGCAGGCAGTATGCATTAACTTGAAATTTCATCATTCATGCAATTGAGCCAATTGATTGTGTTTTCTTGCCTTCATGAAATAATCATGAATAAAAATTTTCAGGTAAAATATTGACTTAATTAATGTCCCTTGTTGATGAGAGTCACACACTGGATTAGAATAAATGAACAGGCCAGTTTGACTGATGAATAACTTTAAGAAACAAACAGTGGAGGTACAGTCTTACCTTAAAAATGTACATGCTTTGACATATTACAGGATCTTCCAGCTCCAAACTCTTTGCTACTTCCTAGAAAAAAATTATGAATAATTTGAACTCTTTCAAGGGGTTTCAGACAAAATGTGGACTAGCTTTGCTGGTCAGTCGATGCTCAAATTTAGTATGCTATAGATATTTGTGAAATTGTTTGTACAGAATTAATCACGGCTAAATGTATATCGATACTGAATTTTCCCCATGAATTCATTCTTGTTCTTGCAACCGACCCAAAGCTGAATCTTCTAATTTCCATTTAACTTCAATTGAAAAAAAGTTGAACATGGGGAAAAGTTTACAGACAAAGGACAAACTCTGATCAGAAAAACTTTCAGCTCAAGTGAGAAAAACCCCAGAGCATACTAGTTTATGTTAAAAACAATGTTTGATCAGAAACTTCCATCAGTATTAATCAGGGTTTTACCCCTTATGAAATGAAACTCTTACCAATTTTCATACAGCTGTTTAGAATTAAATGTACACTGCTTTTAAAAAGTTTACCTTTACTTTGTTGTTAAAGGTGACTTTGCGGAAAGCTGGATGAAGAACATGGAGAGCTGAAATAAACCACTTGAAGCTGTATAATTGTGCTGAATTTACATCAACAACACCCCACACTATTTTCCAATTATCTCCCCTTTGAAGGTTGCAAAAACTTTAATCTACTTCTTGTGCAAGCATTTTTTGAAATTGTCCGAGTGGTTCTGAAGAAGTAGTTGAAAATGTGAAAAGTTTACAACATTGATGACACTGATGGACAAATTTTGATCCAAAAAAAATCTTACTTGAGCATTTTGGTTTGGGTCAGCTAAGAATACTGAATAAGAGCATTTCAAACAAGTCAATGCCTTCAAAACTGGGTACCGGTACCTGCTGCATTTTTTTCAGCATTATTTCTAAGAATGGTGTTACCATTATAAATAAAAACAAATAAATGATTTTTGTACATACCGTGTCCTATTTTATTCAATGATTTATGTTTGTCCACAATCAGACTACCTAAAACAAAAGTGAGATATATGTATCGCCAACCCACAATCAAACTACCTAAAACAAAAGTGAGATATACGTATTGCCAACCCACAATCAGACTACCTAAAACAAAAGTGAGATATATGTATTGCCAACCTGAGAAAAATATCTTATTCACCAACTACATGATATTAAACATCTAACAAAGTGCTCCTAGTTTTTATCGATGCTAATTAAAATTAATGAAGGAAAACAAATGCTCTCCATTATTTGGAAATAATTAAACAAGTCAGGTTAAAATCTCCAAGCAGCAATCCAATCTCCAAATACATGTACTGGCATTAATCCATGTACCTGCACTAGTATTTTTTCTCCAACATCCCATGAATTTGCTTCCTATATACATAGTTTGTGCAATTACTTTAAAATCACTTTAAGTTTTGAAAGGTCAGATATTTGAGGTTTGAGATGGAATAAGAACTTTCATAACCTAAGGTGTCGTCATTCTTTACATCAAAGTCAAAAACTGGAGATCAATACCTTGAGGTTAAAATTACGGAAGATTCTCACGAGTGAATACCATGTGGTATTCAACAGGATCTGCATCCAAAAGTTTAAACTTGAAGAAATAAAACAGATCACTGACACATCATGAGAATGCATTGTGAATTCTTTACATCAGTTCACTTTCTACTTTTTATACATTTGAATTTACGAGTACATAAATAAAGGAAATAGTATTGCTGTGTGATCAACTAAAATATCTTACCATCTTTATCTTTTGCTCCATCCTCAAAGAAGAATCTAATTTTATCCCCGCTTGTCATAAAATAATCATCTGAGGTCTGCAATCAAATACACATGCATAACTGTATAGTATTTCAAAATTAGTATTTGGAGCAAGAACAAAATATCATGCAAACTAAATTCAAATAGTTTTCATCAAACCCAATACCCACACCCCATAAAACTAAATATGATGAATGCTGATACAAATTGATTATCAAGAATTGATACTAATGACTCCATAATATGCCTTCCTATTGTTTATTCATACATGCAGTCTTTGAATGTCAAGTTAATTTGTTCTTCCAAAGATCATGTAATCAATACCAAATGATAGGTACAAATCGGAGTTTTAACACACACACACACTTTCCACCAACTGCTCGACTTAAATTTTTATCTGACATCGATCCTTAGTTTGATCTCATCTCTAAAATGGTGTTTGTGGCAAGACACACTCTGAAACATGTTGTCTGACTTTTTTGCATGAGAAAAGTAGCAGTTTATATATACACATGTGTAGCGTTTAGCAATCCATCACTGGTGGCCAGATAGCTCAGTTGGTAGAGTTCATGGAGCCTGGGTTGGAATCCCAGTCTGGCCCATTGCATTTTCTCCTTCCCTGTTACATTAGGTGCCATAGACCAGCCCCTGGAACTGACTGGTGAAAATGCATGCCAGGGGATAAAGATCCTGGGTTGAGATCTTCAAGTGTTGAAGACATTTAAGGAGGAAGGATTGTAGCAGTCAGCCACGTTCAATTGCTGGTGGCCAGATAGTTCGTTTGGTGGAGCACCTGACTGGAGATTCAGGGGCCCGGGTATGAATCCCGGTCAGGTCTGTCACATTTTCTCCCTTTCTGTTACATATGCATTTGTACAATTTTATACTGTACCCTTCAAATTGTAACAATGATTATTGTAGATTTATGCAATCATGCAAGTGTTAAACGTTTAACAGAACAAAACAATTTGACAAAATTAATTATAAGAGCTCCACAAAGCAGGGCAATTCCTTGCAATGTACAGTATGCAATCAGTAAATGAAAGTTTTTCTATGAAGTCCTGCAGTGACCTTGAGCTTTGGACCCCAAAATCAATAGGGTTCTTGGTCTCTTAATAACAAATTAAAGCTACATGTAAAGTACCAAATTAATCCAGCAAATATTGTGACCTGTACAGTGTCTACAAGCTCAGTACTACACACATTCTCAACAACATACAAACAGTCCCATTTATACTATATCTCTCCTCTAAATGAAATGAATTGCCTGGGAGGGGGGGGGGGAGTTTAAAGATGAGCTTGTTCAAATTTTATTGCAAGGGAGTCAGGTGAGTTTAATAGTTGAACACATGATCATGCAGGTATTTAAGAGTCCTGTGTTTAAATCTCAGTCTGGTCTATTGTATTATCTCCCTTCCCATTAGACGCCTTTTCCTAAAATGAATACTTTATATCTTGAAAAATTATTATTAATTTCATACTCGCTTCATTTCCAGTGTGGTAAAAACAGTATTATGTTCCTCAGGCTTCATGTCCTGAACAAGTCCATAGCATGCTGACAGCAGACCATCACATTCAGCTGTGCCAATGAAATCTTCTACCAGGAGATAACCATCTCTCTCAAACTACAGAAAACACAAAAACCGACCTGTGTATTCAAAGAACCATTAATCATCTGCAAAGAACCATTAATCATCTGCACACACATTATAGTATGTCTATCAATAAAATTGCATGTTGACATAATCAACTTGCATGTCAACATAAATAAGTTCTATGTTGACATTATTATGTTGCATGTTGACTTACTTAACTTGCATGTTGACATATAAATAAGTCGCATGTCATCATAAATATGTTGGGCTGCATCTTGCATGTATGTCAGATACTGGCGTATCAAAACCAGACCTTCTAAATAGATTGGTAACGTGTAAGTAATTAACTTAATATTACCTTGCATGTTAACATACTCTTCTTACATGTTGACATCACTTATCTTGCAGGTAGGGGGCAGAAATATGCCATCAATAAAACATATCATGAAATCAATATAAATAATGGGGTTAATTTTGGGGGATTGACATCTCCTCTTTTTAAAGATATTCCTATGTAAAACTTTGATCCCCTATTATGGTCCCATCCTACCCCCATAGGGGCCATAATTTTGATCTTGAATCTACTTTATGCAAGGAAGTATTAATGTTAATTTCAACTTTTCAGGTCCAGACTGCTTCTTGGGATGATTTTTAAAAACCTATTTCAGGGCTTGAAGCTAACATTTTATGTCACCAGTCCAGCCGGACTGATGGGGAATGATTTTAACCAGTCCGCAGAAAAATTTACCAGTCCAACAGTTTTTCAGAAATAATTAAACATATTTCGTTAATGTAATTAAAATGAAATTCAACTCAAAAAATGAATATGCCTCAGACAATATTATAACACTTAAATGTGGGATTTATATAATTTACGAATCAAATTCACCTGATATCTACAGATCAAAGCATGCCAAATGTGTATATAAAATTTCATAAGTATATTTTCCAAAATGATGCTTTAGAAAATTAACCAGTCCCATCGGACTGACTAAAACAAATGTCAGTCAGTCCGCCAGACTTTTAACCAGTCACAGACTGACGGGCATATGTTAATTTCGAGCCCTGTATTTTTGCCATTTCTTGATTATTTCCCTTTTGGAGAGAGCTTGGTCATTCATATGAATGTATACCTGCATTCCCTTTACCCAAGGATGATTTGAATGAATTGACCCAGTGGTTCTTGAGATGAAGATTTTTAAAAGATGCCACAAAATCTTCACTAATTCTCATTATTATCTCCACTTGAAAATGAACAATATGTACTTCATTTAAACAAACTTGAATTACTGATGCCAGAAAAAATGTGATCAGAATAGCTCACATGAGCTCAGGTGAGCTAACAAAAATATATATGGATGCATGGCAGATACATATAAGTACAAATATAAAATTTCTAAATTGATAAGGGACTTGTAAATTTCCTATGATGTTCAAAGTTGAAAGTTAGTAACAGTCATGCCGCAAGAGTGACAAGACACTTTTGAAACCCGCCCTTTTGTTTTCCATTTACTCTATGATGGCACAAGGATAGCAAAGACATGATAGAGTTTATTACGATGAAACATGAAGCAAGCTTTGAGGACTAATTATGTACTAAGGCTAGGCTTAAAGAAATTAATTCACATGAAAATACATGATTTTATACTGATCATGTGGTTGCTTTCATTGCTACCTAACAAAAATAAGTTGCATACATTCATCATAAATAAGTTGTATGCCATCGTAAATGAGTTGTATGTTGGATATCACACTTTGGCAATATTTGATATTTAAAAAAAAAATTATAATCCTTCAATTGGTTGTCATCTGCATGTTAACAATTCAACATTTTTAACTTCTCCTTGATAACTACTATTCCAATTCTTTTCAAATTTGGTATGAAGCATCTTTGGGATAAGGGGGACATGAATTGTAAATTTCAGGACTCCTGCACCCCTGGGGCCTTAGGAGTAGAGCAAAAACTGTCAAAAATTGACTAATTTTCAAAACTCTTCTCTACAACTGCACATGTGCAAGAAAAACTAAACACATAGTGATGTAGAACAAGAAGGCCTCTAACAAAATCGTAAATTTAATGATCCCCGGGGTAGGGGTTCTGACCCCAGGGCAGGGCCAATCTTAGTATATAGTGTTTATGTATAAAACACTTAAATAACTTCTTCCTTGGTGCTATTGATTCTAAATTGAAACTAAATGGATATCTAGAAAGATCAGGTAGTCCTTTACCAAATTCGTAAATTTGATGATTCCAGGGGTAAGGGTTTTGGTATAAGGGAGGGGCCAAAACGGTCAGTCTTTAAATGTGTGAACAACAGAAATTTTTAACTTTTTCTTGATAACTACCATTCCAGTTCTTTTCAAATTTTGTCCTGAGGCATCTTTGGGACAAAGGGGACATAATATATAATTTTCAGGACTCCTGCACAACTGGGGCCTTAAGGGTGGGGCAAAAACCGCCAAAAATTGACCAATTTTAAAAAATCTTCTTCTCTACAACCACCCAAGTTTAAGAAAAACTAAATGAATAGTGATGTAGAGCAGGAAGGCCTCTACCAAAATTGTAAATTTCATGATCCCCAGATCCCGTGGGGATCCGGGTTAGAATAGGGTCTCAGTACCCCTTGCTTGTCGTAAGAGGCGACTAAATGGGACGGTCCTTCGAATGAGATAGCAAAAACCGAGGTCCCATGTCACAGCAGGTGTGGCACGATAAAGATCCCTCCCTGCTCAAAGGCCATAAGCGCCGAGCACAGGCCTAAATTTTGCAGCCTTTCAATGGCAATGTCTCCATATGAGTGAAATATTTAACTAATCAATCAATCATGACCCCAGAGGTAGGTGTTCTGAACCCAGGGCGGGGCCAAACATGGTACGTACATGTGGTGTTTATGTGTAAAATACTTAAATAACATCTTTAGTGCTATTGACACTAAATGGAAACTAAATGGATATTTAGAAAGATGATCAGGTAATCCTTTACCAAAATAGTAAATTTTGATGATCCTAGGGGTAGGGGTTTTGGTATTAGGGTGGGGCCAAAATGGTCACTTATTAAATGTGTGAACAATAGAAATTTTTAACTTTTTCTTGATAACTACCATTTCAATTCTTTTCAAATTTTGTCCTGAAGCATCTTTGGGACAAAGGAGACATAATATGTAAATTTCAGGACTCCTGCACCCCTGGGGCTTTAGGGGTGGGGCAAAAACTGCCAAAAATTTACTAATTTTCAAAAATATTCTTCTCTACCACCACACGTGTAAGAAAAACTAAATGCATAGAGATGTAGAGTAGAAAGGTCTCTACCAAAATTTTATGTTTTATGATCCCCAGGATAAGGGTTCTGACCCCAGGGTGGGGGCGAACATAGTATAAAGTGTTTACTTAAATAGCATCTTCTTTGAATAGTGCTATTGATACTAAATTGAAACTATAAAATGGACATTTAGAAGGAGTAGGTAGTCCTTAAACAAAAATTGTGGGGTAAGGGTTTGGTTTCAGTGTAGTTTCAAAATTATTATAATCATTTGAAGGACTTCTTTAAGTTTGCTGATACAGTATATGATATAAATGCATATTTAGGAACAGCAGAAAAGGATGCACAAAAAATGGTGAATTTCACAACCCAGGGTTACAGCTCAATGGCCGTTAGCACCGAGCATTGGCCTAAATTTGAACCCCTTCAACGGTATTGGTGACATCTCAATATGAGTGAAAAATTCTTGAGAGGGACGTTAAACAAGATACAATCAATCAATCGAGATGGACATTAAACAAGATACCATCAATCAATCGAGAGGTACGTTTAACAATATACAATCAATCAATCATTTGTGTATGCACTTTTGAGGGCATTTAAGTTTTTTAAGAACGCATCTTATTTTATAGTCTGTTGCTGAATATTACAATTTAGCTTAGGTATTCAGAACAGGACATTTTTACTGGATTTCATAGCCCTTGGGAGTAGTGATATTTTTAACTAGTACTCAGGTGACCGATTAGGCCTGTGGGCCTCTTGTTCTTGCATGCCGACATAACAATCTTGGAGGTGACATACGTCTGTCCCCTAAAACCAAGTTATTTTGATGGAGATCATTCGTTACAACAACACAAGAAAATATACCTGAGATATCGTTGAGTGATTCGTAATTTTAAAAGATTGGGGATCAAAATACCGGGGATCAAAACGTCCTGAGGCGAAACGTCTTGATGGGGTGGTCCACCGATCTGGCGATCGTGTACGTGTGCACTAGGCTATATTACAGTCGATGTAGAAAAAGAGAAGGTGTCAAATTAATCCAATTAAGTTTATTAAAATCAGATCAAATAGATACACTACGAAAAGTATACGGAGCGGATCTAAGAAGTGTGATTTTAATAAGATTGGTGTCAAATGATCCTGTATCTAGGTAGAAAGGTACCCGAAGGTCTATTATGTACATACTCGATGTAGAAGAGGCGCACAACAATCCTGTGCTATGTAGATGTTGAAAAGGGTATCCGACGATTGCGTTATAGTGTCTGAAAAGGCTAGAAATTCTCTGTAAACGGTGCCCGATAGCCATGTGTGTATTACCGACCACTCTAAATGCGAGATGTACTCGGTATGTTATATGCGTACAATATTTCAGGCCTACCTGCTCGATCTGCTTTTTGGACAGCGTCATTTTTGTGTCTTAGTGTAAAATCCTGACGAACTGAAGAGTTTGGAGGGATAGAGCACGTGGAGCAAATATCGATATCTATGCGGAGGAGGGGACAATGTCAGTCGTAACTGTGCTATATTCCACCGGGTTGAACGCAACATTGGTGGGTTCGGTTTTTTTATTAGGTCACTTGAGTCTTGCTATTGGTCATCGTCGGGAACCCACGATCGCTCGCTCTACGATTACCTACCGTGGGCCACAAGGCCGATATTTTCGCATAACTCATTAAAATGCGTGACCTTACGTGACCTATCGAGGACCAATGGGAATCACCGTAAATATTCCCAGTACTCAAAGTTTCAGCTGTAATGACAGCGCCCAATGAAAGTGGGTGTACTTTGTTGTGCCATTATCAAAGATATGTAGATGGAAACTCCAGATTTGGCACCCAAAATGGCTGATTATTTAACTAAAACTTCACTTTCACATGTGCCCCCCCCTTCGGAAATCTTGGATCCGCCTCTGGTATGTTTATTATCATCACTGCAGCAGACTGCTTCATGCCACGTGAATAAAATCAATCATGCATGATACAATTAAAAAATTAGATGCAAATTTTAATCAAGATATGGTCTTACAATCCCGTTCACTATGGAGTGCCAAATTAACATAAACTCAAATAATTGAAGATATCTTCAATTATTTGAAGATATCATCAATTTATTTGATGCGCACAACAATTGAATTAAAGATCTCTTCAAATAATTAATGATATCTTCAATTCTGAATTATTGCGCGCATTAATTGAATTGATGAGAGCATTAATTCTTCAGCTGATTTGATACGCGCTTTAATTGAATTAATGATCTCTTCAAATGAATTAATGATATCAACAATTGAATTGATGCGCGCTACAATTCAATTGAAGAGAGCAATAATTGATATAATGCGCGCATTAAATCAATTGATGAGAGCAATAACTGAATTGATGCGCGCATTAATTCATTTGATGAGAGCAATAATTGATTTAATGCGCGCATTAATTCAATTATTGCTCTCTTCAATTGAATTAATGATATCTTTAATTCATTTGAAGAGAGCAATAATTCTTTTAGAGAGAGCAACTATATAATTAAAGATATCTTCAATTCAACATATCCAAAATTGAATTAATGATATCTTTAATTGAATTGTTACTCTCTTTAAAAGAATTGCATCAATTGCATTAATTCCTTATATAAATGCATTGTAAATGATTTAAAGATATCTTCAATTGAATTAAAGAGATCATCAAATTATTTATACCGAGCTCTAAATTAATTATTGTGAGCAATATTTCTACTAAATTGATACTCTCATCAAATGAATTGAAGAGAGCAATAATTGAATTAATGCGCGCATTAAATCAATTATTGCTCTCATTAATTCAATTGATGCGCGCATTAACTCAATTGATGAGAGCAATAATTGAATTGAAGCGCGCATTAATTCATTTGATGAGAGCAATAATTGATTTAATGCGCGCATTAATTCATTTAAAGAGAGCAATAATTGAATTGATGATATCTTCAAATAATTGAAGATATCTTCAATTATTTGAGTTTATGTTAATTTGGCGCTCCATAGTTCACATGTCATTTTGTTATTAGCGTAGAGGTGAGACATCAATTGTATTTACGCGAGAGAGGTGTGTTTTAGATCGACTCGGAAAGTCACAATTATTGGCTCAAATTGTGCCGACAACACAACTTATTGAAACCGATGAAATACCAAGTCTATTAAAAAACACACATTGTTCCCGTATGATGGAACTATGAACTCGTGCTGAACATGTAGACCTGTTCATAGACTCGTACGCAGTACGATAGTAAACGCTTGGTAATACAGGCTCCCCCTCCCCCTGTCTTTATAGACACAAATACATCCTCCGTTTCAATAAAGCAGATAAAGCATCTCGCTCAAAGTTTTGTAACTTGTTAAACTTAAATGTTGGCTTCGAAAGCATGTTTTTCTATGCCACCGCGCCGAGGACTGGAAATAAGGGCTTTTTCATTGGTTGAATATGGTAAAACGACCAATCGCATAAGAAGCCGAGACACACCTTCCAGCGAAAATGCTGGCCTTGTGATCCACGGTAGGTAATCGTAGAACCACCGACCGTGGGTTTCTGATGATGGCTATTGATCTGTGTCCGTCAACAATTGAACATTTTTAACTACATGTATCATTAAAATACCTTTCAAATTGGGTATGAAGCATCTTTTGGACAAGAAGTATACAAATTGTAAATTTCAGGATTCCTGCACCCCTTGGGCTTTAGGGTGGGGTAAAAGCTGCCAAAATTTGACCAAATTTCAAAAATCTTCTCTACAACCGCAAATGTGTAAGAAAACCTAAATGCATAGCGATGTAGAGCTGGAAGGCTTCTACCAAAATTGTAATTTTTATGATTCCCAGGGTAGGGGTTCTGACCAGAGGGTGGGACCGAACTTAATACGTGTGTATATGGTGTTTATGTGTAAAACACTTAAATAACATCTCTAGTGCTATTGATACTAAATGGATATTTAGAAGGAGTAGGTATAGTCCTTTACCAAAATTGTCATTATCCTAGGTGGTAGGGGTTTGGTTTCAGTGTGGTGTCAAAATTATAATGATTTGAAGAACATCTTAATTTTGCTGATACAGTATAAAATCTAAATAGCAGAAAAGGATGTAACCCCCCCCCCCCCCCCTAAAAAAGTTGAATTTCACAACTCATGGTTTTGACTCTAGGATGGGTCCAAATTAGTCATATCGTTTAATTTTAATAGATATATTATATTATGTAAAGCCTTTAATGTTATATTAGCTAGAGTTCCTCATTGACTATATCTTCGTGGTCTCTTCCAACCGCCGCGGTGGCCGAGAGGTTAGAGCGTTCGCCCCGCATGCGGAAGGCCTGGGGTTCGAATCGAATCCCGGCCCGCGACACAGCGACACACATAAGTCGTTAAAACAGGTAGTGACAGTTCCATCGCCAAACGCTGGGGATCAGGTGTGAATATCACGGGTCCTCTGAGATGACCTTAAAAACGGATGTCCCGTGTCACAGTAGGTGTGACACGCTAAAGAAACCTCACTGCTCAATGGCCGTAAGCGATCTTGGTGACGTCTCCATATGAGTGAAAAATTCTCGAGTGAGATGTTAAGCAAGATACAATCAATCAGTCAATCCAACAGTCTGTTGGAATTCCTATGGTAATGAATTGTGCTCCTTTGTTAGCTGACCTGTTTCTATATTCACATGAAGCAGAATTTACTAACAATAAATTAAATTATCACCTGCATATGGTGTTTATATATCTCAACTGATTCGATATGCAAGAGCTTGTTCTGCGTATAGTCAGTTTTTAAATCGAGGTAAGCTACTGACAAACAAGTTGATGGTACAGGGGTTTCAACAGTCTCGATTGAAGTAAGCATTTCGCAAATTCTATGGTCGTTATAACGATCTAGTTCGTCAATACAACCTATCATTGGGTCAAATGCTGTCTGACGTGCTTCATACCGATTGTTAAGCCGTTCTTGGCACATTGATTTTGACTGCGGATAACTCCGTTTACCTGAACAGGATATAAGGCTCACTGCGGGTGTGACCGGTCGACAGGGGATGCTTACTCCTCCTAGGCACCTGATCCCACCTCTGGTGTGTCCAGGGGTCCGTGTTTGTCCAACTATCTATTTTGTATTGCTTGTAGGAGTTATAAGATTGATCACTGTTCGTTATCTTCACCTTTCATTATGGTCTTTCATCTGTGAAAAACCGCTGCGGTGGTCTAGAGGTAAAGCGTTCGCCCCGCATGCGGAAGGTTGGGGTTCAAATCCCGGCGACGACATGCCTAATTTGTTAAAACAGATAGTGACAGTTCCATCACCCAACGCTTGGCACCAGGTGTGAATGTTACGGGTCCTCGGAAATGACCTTGAAAACGGGTGTCATAGTAGGTGTGGAACGCTAAAGAACCCTCACTGCTCAATGTCCGTAAGCACTGAACATTGGCCTAAATTTGAAGCCCTTTGAACGGTATTGGTGACATCTCCATATGAGTGAAAAATTCTCGAGAGGGACGTTAAACAAGATACCATCAATCAATCGAGATGGACGTTAAACAAGATACCATCAATCAATCGAGAGGTACGTTAAACAATATACAATCAATCAATCATCTGTGTATGCACTTTTGAGGGCATTTAAGTTTTAAGAACGCATCTTATTTTATAGTCTGTTGCTGAATATTAGAATTAAACTTAGGTATTCAGAACAGGAATTTTTTTTCTAGATTTCATAGCCCTTGGGAGTAGTGATACTTTTAACTTAGTACTCAGGTGACCGATAAGGCCCGTGGACCTCTTGTTCTTGCATGCCAACATAACAATTTTGGATGTACACATGATCTCCATCAAAATAACTTGATTTTAGGGGACAAACGTATGTCACCATGCATTACAACTAAACAAGAAAATGTACCCGAAATAGCATTATGTGATTCGTAATTTTAAAAGATTGGGGATCAAAATATCGGGGATCAAAACGTCTTGGGGCGAAACGTCCCTAGGGGGTGGAACATCTTTATACCCGATCGTGTACTTCAACACGTTGTCGTGTGCACTAGCCTATAAGAAAAAGAGGTGTCAAATGCTCAACAGTCTAACATATTAAGACAAAAATACGTACCATCTAACCTTCTGTGTTTAGTAAACCAGAAGTGATAAAAGAATTAGATAGGTTACACGAGGAATATGTTTTGGTCACAGCTGACAAAGCTTGTAACAACATTATCTTTGTTTGTAAGGCTCATTATTACACCTGTATTTTAAATGAACTTGACATTAACTCCACTTTTGGTAATCGTACTATACTCCAACTGCCTTTTCAAAAGATGAAATTCTTCAAAACCATGCTTCAGTTTTAGGAACATTTGGTATCCCAGTCGGTGGGTCGAATGAATACCTATACTGGATTCCTAAACTACATAAACACCATTACAAAGATACATCAGTGGATCCAGTAAGTGCTCTACCAAGCCCCTATTTTTGCTCCTCACGAAAATATTAACAGCTGTGAAGGAGAAACTTCAAACTTACTGTGCGACTACATATGCCAGAAGTGGTGTAAATCAAATGTGGATTCTAAAAAATTCTAAAGAACTTTTAGTAAACTTGAAATCGCAAAACTTTTCTTCAGGTCAACAACATCAAAACCTATGACTTTTCAACACTTTACCCGATCATTCCTCATTATAAATTAAAGACTAGACTTTTTGACATCACAGATAGTGGCTTCTTCAACAAAAATGGAAAACGAAAATATTCATATCTAGTGATCAATCATCCTATACACTTACTTTGTTAAACACCACTCTGATTCCACGCACAGGTAATCTGAAGTTGAAATTAAAAAAAATATGCAACAGTTCCTCATTGACAATATCTTCGTGGTCTTTGGTAATCACAGTCTGTTGGAATTTCCATGGGCACGAATTGTGCTCCTATGTTACCTGACCTGTTTTTATATTTATTTGAAGAAGAATTTATCCAGAAACTACTATGTGAGAAGAAAAAATCTCTTGCTATGGCCTTCAATTCGACATTTAAATATATCAACGACGTTTTATCTAATAACAATAATAACTTTCATTCATATGTCGATTCGATATATCCCTGCGAGCTCGAAGTAAAAGACACCATAGAGTCGTCTACTTCTGCTTCATACTTAGATATTTTATTGAAAATAGATATTAACGGCAAACTAACAACTCAACTTTATGACAAACGGGATTATTTCATCTTCTCCATCGTCAACTTCCCATATTTATGTAGCAATATTCCATTATCACCTGCATATGGTGTTTATATTTCTCAACTGATTCGATACGCAAGAACTTGTTCTGTGTATGATCAGTTTTAAACCGATTCAGGCTACTGACAAACAAGTTGATGGTGCAGCATTTCAACATTCTCGTTTAAAGTCAGCATTTCGCAAATTCTACGGTCGTTATAACGATCTGGTTTGCCAATACAACCTATCATCGATAGGAATGTATTAGCGCTACGTAATGGCAGCTCCACCTCGAACTATTTGGTAAGCGGTAAATGTAGTTACTTGACTTTCTCTTGTTTTTATTGAAGAGTTGTTCATTGAACTTTTTGTATACGAAGAGATTTTTACTTTGTTTATACACGATGTGTATTATACCCCTGACAGGTCGTATGTAACATTTTTTGTGCGAAGAGGTACGAAAGCTGGACGCAGGTTTTGAGACAGAACAAAATTCTATCACGCACTAACGTTAGTTATAGATTTACGAATAAGAAATAATATGGTGTTAACTATGACAATATAACCCCAGTGCATCTTGTGGAGAAGCTGAATCAACTTACAGGTAGATACCACAGTCACAGCCACAGTCTTCTAATCCATAAGCTCAACCATTATGGAATAAAAGGGAAGACAAACCAGTGGATCCAAAGCTTCCTTACAAACTGCAAGCAAAGTGTAGTTGTGGAGGGGGAATCATCTGAAGAGGTCCCAGTGGACAATTCGATATTTCCACTGATTTCCGGGAGCTTAACTCTAGGAGACAACAGGCAAGGTGCAGTGGAAATATCGAATTGTACCAGAAAATCGGAATCAAGTAAGCAAAAAATTCAAAGTCCTCAAATCCAACTTCTACGAGAAATCTGTCGACAAAATGTGTGATTCTGACAACAAACAATGGTGGAAAACTGTGAAATGCTTTCTAGATCTCAACAAAAAGAATGACGGCTTACAAAACCATGCAGCAAACGATTACAGTGGTGACATTTAGCTCCTGGCAGGCGTCATCAACCAAACGTTTGTGTCGGTATCAAACGATGTATAACTGCTGTCTGAAACCCAACAACAAAGAACTCACCATCTACCACATGATTTTATAATACCCTTGGAATCTGTTTGGAAACAACTAAGAAACATAAACCCCCCAAAAGCTACTGGCCCTGATAATCTACCAAACTGGATCCTAAAAGAACTGTCGGATATCATCACTGAACCAATATGTGTCATCTTTAACAGTTCGCTGAGGGAGGGTAGTGTTCCACAGGGTTGGAAAAAGGCTGACATTGTCCCAGTTCCAAAAACTATTCCAGTAAACAATCCAAAAAGGATTTGCGCCCAATCTCGTTCTCACCCGTGTTAGCCAAACTCTTGGAGAGTTATCCTGTACAACACCTGAGGAAAGTATGTCCAAGGATTGACACCAGTTAAATTTGGTATAATACAAGGTAGTTCAGCTATACATGCTCTCTTGAAAATCCTCCAACCAATCTACAAGGAGCTAGATGACATATCATATCAAAGTTTTATAGCATTTAAAAAAAATCTTAACCAAATTATTAATGATAATTTCCCTTGAAAACACCATTGCCTGTATAAATCTATGTTTTATGTTTATGCATGTTTTCATGTATTTTTTTGTTTTAACTTTGATAAGTGTATTCCGAGTATATCATGTACATGTACTTTCAACTATTTGGTTGCCATGCAATGAAATCAATCAATCATCAAGTTGATTCTATCATCAAAAAGTCGGCAGACAAGTTTTGTGAGGTGGATCTGCTCCCCACCTATCTGATAAGACGATGTTTACCTGTAGACTCTCTTCTTCCTGCAATAACATCTATAATTAACGCATCCCTCTCTGAAAATTCAGTTCCTTCCAGCTTCAAGGAGGAAGTTAAAACACCACTTGCTTTAAAAACCAGGACTAAATAAGGAAATCCTTTCAAATTGCAGACCTGTCAGCAATCTACCATTCATCTCTAGAATACTTGAAAAGGTGGTGTCTAAGAGATTAGACGAGACGATCATCATGATTTGAATTGTCTCTATGACGCAATGCAGTCCGCATATGAAAAGCAGCATTCTAGAGAAATCGCTTTGCTTAAAGTCTACCACGACATTACACAGGCAATAGATAATGGGTCATCTGTTGTCCTCGTGCTTCGGGATCGGTCTGCTGCATTTGATGTCATTGACCATCGCACTTTACTTGATAGACTCGATACAGAAAATGGAATGACAGTTGGTGCCTTAAAATGGATCCATTCTTACTTAGAAGAGTGATATCAAACTGAATCTATTAACTCTGTCAAATCCACTGAACAAGTCCTTTCTTTTGGTGCCCCAAGGGTCTGTTTTTGGGCTTAGACTTTACTGCCTGTTTTCCAAACCAATCGGAACCATCTGTCGACAACACGGAATGAACTACCACTGTTATGCGGACGAATCTCAACTTTACCTTGTAATACGACCAATGGAAAGATATTAGCTCATGGATGGCTATAAACTTTTTGAAACTGAACCAGGACAAAACGGAACGAATCAATCTCTCTTCAAAATATAATGCAGCAAAAATTCCATTACACCACCTTTAAGTTGGAGAAAGTAGTCGACGTGCTCACCTGCTGAGCTACTCATCTAGGCGATGGGTTTTTAAATGAATAGGCAGATATTGCTAATATTTATACTGTCATCCATGTTTTAAAAGGAAGTCAGCCATTATGATGATGTAGAGTACCTCCTTAAGTAAAGGATATAAGCCTCAAACTCCATTCTGTGAGAGAAAGAACTACTAGTATATAGAGCTGAGACCAGTTCTTCCTCATACAAAATGGATAGTTTGAGGCTACTATGCTACTTAAAACATTACATCTTTTGTTCTAAGAATGGAAATAGGTAAACACAAGAAATACAAGACAGAGATCTAATAATCTTATTTATGTTACAGGAGCTAAAACAGAATATTTTAGAAGATTTTTTTATCATTTCAGCAGCAATTTTAAGAAACTCATTTCTAGATTTTATTAGAAAATGCACAAGTACCATATTTTTTAAATCAGCCTATCTCAATCATTATTTTGATCCTCTGACACTAATACTCGCGTATTTATGGTATCTTTTTATGTAGTTCTTATCTGTATGTACAGTGTATAGAAACTGATATTTTCATGTTTTGTGATATATGTTTTCGATATGTACAGATGTATACGATGTATATGTTATAGACAGGACCATTATGTAAATAGCTAGTTTGTATAACTAACTTTGCAATCCTGTATATATAAATAAAGGGTATTATCATTATCATTACAGGCTCAGGTACACCCATTGACAATGATACTCATGAATAAAGCTCTTTCTAAATACTAAGTAGCCCGACAATATAACCCGTAGAAATCTGTTTCTTTTGTTCAGTAATTGGACAGTGTCGGGTAAGTTATCAAGGGTGCCTTGTTCTACAGATGTTATATATTCACTCACTCTATAGTACTGAGCCATATCAACATGTCTTCCTCTGATTGGAAAAGAATCAAAATTTAAGGATATTAATGAAATTAAAGTACTTTGAATACTGTCACTTTCTTATAACTGATATGCAGGAAGCTATGGGGTCAAATTTTGATCTGAAAAGCATTGTGTTTTCGAATACCGGTATATGTCACTACGTTGTAGCTAACCACACAATCAAACTCAGGTGTATGTTTCCAAGTTTATTGAAGAATGTGTTGAAAAGCTACAAGATACAAACATGTACATAAAATCAACTGATACTAGATAATGAATTCTACATACATGCATCAAATTTACATTAAAATCAATATTGCTAACTATTTGACTTAACAACCATTTGAATGTTATGCAAACACATGTAGGATAATTGTGATACTGAATTAATAGTAAGGGAATCACATATATTAAACTACACACATGTACCAATGTGAATTATACACAGTGAATTCAGAAACTTCTATTTATAGAAACGAGTTGACATACACAACCTAAATGCACAAAAAAGTGTATGACACCTATTACAAAATGATTATACAAGTTCAAATAAGTTATTTATAAATGCTTACACTGTGCTCTCGGCCGGATAATGGACAATCATGGAAAAACTGTTGCTGTAAATGAGCACGGCATCCTGCGCCAGCATGGATAACATTCTCTCACCAAAGGGTGCGTTACGCAAGCTTCACTTTCACCTCTGTTATCGTCTGATAAATAGTTCGGCTAACCACATGATCTCGCACGGACAAAATGACGTCTTTGACTCCAACAGAAAGGCACGTTTCTGTTCTTTGTGCAATGTCAGATTTTCATCATTATAATCTCGCTAGTTTTTTTTTAAATGTAGAGCCCATAGTTACGAAGTGAAAATGAACTAATACATTTGACAAGACAAATAGTTTCATAAATATGGAGGTTGCACTAACGTAATACAGCGTTTCGATACCTACCAATGTGTTTTTAACTCATAAATTTATGTTTTATTTATGAAAATGATGCAGATTTATTTTATTTTCAAAGACGCTCTGTTTTATAAAATTCTTGTAAATTAGACGATAACAGAGGTGTTGTGGAGCGTAGCGTAACGCCCTCTGGTGAGAGATTGCATGGATAATACTTGTACAGGGCCGTAACTGCCGATGAGGCAGACGAGGCAACTGCCTCGTCTGATTTTTTGGCAAAAAAGAAAATAAAATTATATAAATGTTATATTATAGGATATATGTTTAAAATGAAGACAAGCACCTTTGTCTTTGACACCATATTACGATTCTTTACATAGTACAAATGAAACACAAACATGATAAATTGGGATTTAAAAAGTGTCATTTTCAGTCGTAAAGTCAATCGGCGGCCCCCAATCCCCTGCCTCCCCTGATTTAGAACCCTACTTACGGCCCTGTTGTACTAAATAAACCAAAACCGTAAACCCGTAAATATCAGGCTTCATATTAAACAAGCTGTACTTCCACCAATTCGTGAATACAACACTCCCCGTCTTATAGCATAGATATAACTAATAACTCACTTACGATGACATATTTTACAGTCTATTATAATGAAACTGACTCACTACACAGACAATGATTGATCTAGCAGAAGAATCATCTCCGAAATGGGTCGAGTGTAAGTTGTCACCTTTCCATCCTTGGCGACACGAATGACAGCTTTACGAACCATTCTGTCATTGCTCTCAATTGGGCGCTCCACTATCCCCATTGGCCACAGGTTCCAATGAACATTTTTCTCACGTAACAGGACACCATCCCCTGTCTTCAGATTCTGCTTACCTGTACACCATTTATGTGTCTTCTGCAAACTGTCCAAGTAGGTGGTGCGCCACGTTTTCCAAAACATGTCGGATAACACCTGTACATGCTTCCAACTTGCAGAGTACATATCCTTAATGCTCAAATGGTCTGAAAATGTTTCAATTTCCCCCTGCTTCTGGGTCAGTAAAATGTTTGGACTCAATACCATAGGAGATGATGGGTCCGTATCAAGTGCTGTTATTGGACGAGAATTGAGGATGGCACATACCTCGGCCAAAAGTATAACCAACACCTCGTGTGTAAGCTCTTTAGGTACTTCTTGCAGTAACATCGAGTCAAAGATCCTCTGAGCACTTCCTATAGCCCGCTCCCAAACACTTCCCATATGTGATGCATGGGGGGATTAAACAACCATGTTGCTCTATTGTCCTTAAGGTAGGTCTGAATTTCATTGTCTTCAACGTTAATTGCATTCACATGAAGGTCATTCACAGCTACAATGAAATTAGTGCCCTTATCCAATGGGATGCGCTTCACTGGTCCACGCAATGCTACAAAGCGTCGTAGAGCATTAATGAAACATGAGCTGGACATGTCCTCGATCACTTCAATGTGGACTGCACGTGTAGTTAAACAAGTAAATACGACATCCTATCTCTTGCTCTAATCAGACCCACCACGTGTCTTCCTGGTAAGTACCGGCCATGGGCCAAATACGTCAAGTCCCACAGACGAAAAGGGGGTCCTGGGGTGAGCCGATCAACAGAAAGGTCTGCCATCTTCTGTTCCTGGGGCCTTCTACACAGTTTGCGACAAACAACACATGCGTAAATGATGGAAGAAATAAGTCTTTTTCCTCCAAGGATCCAGAAGCCATGAGAACGTACGGCACCTTCAGTAATTGTTCTACCCTGGTGGAAAACCTTGTTATGGTAGAAACGTACAAGTAGTGTTGACACATGTCCACTGGGAACTATAACTGGATTAAGTGATGCAAATCCAGTGCTCTTCAGGTTGTTCAGACGGTCTCCAATCCTGAGCAAGCCTGCATTATCAATGTATGGGGATAGGTCCTGAATACGACTGTCCTTAGGTAGGTCACATTTCCCCTTGATTGCTTCAAGTTCACCCCCGAAAGCCTGAGTTTGTACACATCTAAGGATGAAGTGTTCAGTGTCTTTAAGTGAAGATTCACATTTGGTCTTCTTACACACGTGCCAACTAGTGCAATCAATCAAACATCGGTAGGAGGCAGACACATGACGAAGAGTAGACAATGCAGACACAAGACTGTCCCATGTTGAGACTTTTGTGAAACGATCTTCAATAGGAGTTGGATTGCCTAATAGATCTGCCTTAAAGGCACTCACTTCTGGTCGAATATCCTTGTCATCATCTGGGTTGAAGAGTGGATAGTCTACTTCTGGTTCACATTCAGCTAGGGCTCTTGAACATAACTGTACTGGTCCAACGAACCAAGTATCCAATGAATTCCCTACGTCGGAAACAGATCCCCTACTTGCTGCATCTACTGGATTCAGGTGAGTAGGTACATAACTCCACTGACTAGGGGTTGATACGGCATGAATACGAGCAATCCTATTGCTCACATACGTGTAAAAACGTCTGGTTCTGTTCCTGATGTATCCCAGTACCACCTTGCTATCTGTGAAATACCTAATAGCAGACGTCGGGATTAAAATGGTCTGAGACAAACTTAAGATCTGCTCTCCATTTCGAAAAACTACCCCGAAATACACTGTCGCAAACCATGGGTTATTGTTTCCATTCCATTAGAGAGATTACAGCTTTTTTGTTGGTTTCTATTGAATCTGTCAAGGATGCCCTCATAAAACATTATGCCCAACCTCCACGTACATCTTGGTGAGACAACTACACTGTATGCGTGATATTTTTTGTCCCCCACTGCAACGCGGGAGGGAACATAGAAATACTGGTATCCGTCCGACTTCACTTTGTGGACGCAACTTTTCCGAAACTGCTCAACGGATTTTGTTCAAATTCTTTAGGATTGTTAGTAACCATATGTAGTTGATCATATTACACCACCATTTTGATTCGACAAATTTTACAGGAGTGTTGGGTCTTCAGATAAATCAGAGAATATCAGCACTTGTGGGTCTGGTGCTATGTTCAGCGATTGTGGAACAAACATTCGGGGAATCTGTAGACTGCTTAGCTGGTCCAGTGACCTACTCCAACTCTCCCATCGCTCTTGGTACTCTTCTGGTAAGGGATCATCCTAGCTTGAACTTCTCGTACACATCGCACGAAGAATCATCTTTCCACAGATTGTCAGTGGAGACAGAAAACCAATGGGGTCAAAGATACCGTTGACCCTGGAGAGGATTCCAAGACGAGTGAAAGAGATGCCTGCATCTGGCTTCTGGAAGATGAAACAGTCAGATCTCGGATTCCAGGCCAATCCAAGGCTGTGCTGAACAAAATTGTCAGCTGCAGGGAATGCATCCACTGCATCTTGTATGTTTGACACAATCTTGTGTAACCGAATTTTGCCCTCATCATTCAGTACCTTCTGTGTACGCCTCTTCAGGTCAATTACTTCAACAGGAGTAGGTCGATACATCAATGCATCATCAATATAAACATCCTGGTATACAAAGTTTACAACATATGTTGTCACTGCGGGGTAAGGCCGGTTCCCAAACACATGGGCGGTCATTCGGTACTCTTATCATCTGACGGAGTGGATCATTGTTTTCATACCCGTAAAACAGCAATTAGTCTATGTCTCTCTCATTCACAAAGAAACGGTAAACATCTGCTGGATGTCGCCTGCTATAGCACACAGATCTTTCCGAAATCGCAACAAGATTCCTAGCAAGTTGTTTGTCAAGTTGAGTTCGGACAAAAGAGTGTCATTCAATGAAAATCCCTGGTACACTATCGAAGAATCGAACACAGCGCGAACCTTGCCAGGCTTCTTTGGGTGCGTCACAGCAAATATCGAGATGTACTAACACCCATGCCCCTTGGAAATCTCTGGTGCTCTCTCTGCTGCTCCTATGTGGAATATGTTTTCCATAAATTCATACATCTGCTTTAACTTTTCAGAATTTTTCCTCAATCTGTGGTCTAGGTTGACAGCCTGTTTGAAGACTTGAGTTTTATTGTTCATTAGATGTGGACGCGCGTTTTTGAAAGGAAGTGGAGATGTCCAATTACTACTAGAGTTCTTTTGGAAAGGCTGGTCCATTAGTGACAGGAATTCGCGATCTTCCACTGAATTTTCCACCTTATTGTCATGTCTGTCAGTGTAAAACACATTATCACCCTTGAAGTCCAGAGCTTGAAAAGTTGCATAGCTAGGGGGGGTCTTGGATCTTAAGATGGAGACTGTTCTGGCATGGGGTAAATATTGCCCCTCTACCATCATTCTGAATATTGGTCTTCAGGACACTGAGATCACTTGGATTGTGTCGACCATCCAAACACACCTCTCCTATTATAACCCATCCAAGGCTAAGCTTCTGGGCAAAGGGAGATACTGGGGGCCCAGTCACTTGGGCTTGCATCTGATGTACATCAACCAAGTATCTTCCAATTAGCAGCTGTATACCAACATCTCTGCGTAGTGAGGCAAGTTCCTTTGCAATGTGCCGTAAGTGAGGATGATCACAAGCGACATCTGGAGTTGGGATTCCATCATATTGTCTGGAATATCATTACACTCGATAATAGACGGAAGCTTATGACAGGCAAGTCCATCCATAAATTGAATACAGAATCCCACTGCTCTTCTCCCAGATTCCTCAGTCACTCCAGCGCAAGATTTGAGTCTGTAAGGAATGGGATCAGATGTGACTCCAAGTTGGTTCAAAAGTTCAGAGGATCTAGGATGTGGTTGCTGTGATCATCGAGCAACACGCATACAGTCACAGCAGCTTGTGGGCGATCACTGGGAAATACTTTAGCTAGAACAACCTTGGCACAAGAACATCCACCATCAACTGAGCCTCAGAGTGTAGTGTACTTTGGCGATACCTCTGTTCCCTCCCCGCCATGATCTGAGGTGAGTACCTTCGTCTTAGTGTCTTCATCACACAAGTCCCTCTTATACCAGTGCATGGCTGTAGGGTTAGGTATACTCCTGCACACAGAACATGGAGAAGATGTGGTACAAGATGATGTTGAGTTGATACACAACATTTGAAGCAGATAGAGCGTTGCCTTAAGAATGCACGACGCCTATCCAGCCTCCACTTCTGAAATGCCTCACATTCGTTCAATGAATGTTTGGACTTGTGTACTGGGCAACGAGTAGTAACGTCATTGGTGCTATTCTGACATATATCATTCGTATCAATTTATATCTGATTGTCTCTAGAAACACTTGTTTTGTGCGTAGATACTGTCTTACTGCGATCTACACGTTTAGGATTACGGTAAGTATCTTTATGCGGTGGATTATAAACAAATCCTGGATCATTGCACATACTGTGGAATCATTAGAATTCGTGTTGGCTCAATATTCGTGGGTAACCCTCACCCACAAATTTACATCCTCAACGAATAAAGACAAAGCAAACATTCCAGAGTTATCTTTCTTACAAATATATAAATCCACGAAATTACGTCCCCATGAACCCTTAAAAATTCAGCAATCCACGAAAATTGGCCCCCATGAATTTAAATGATTCTACAGTAGTTGCCATTTTACTAATGAATTCTAAGAAGTGTTCAAATGGAGGGTACTGTGAATTGTTCTGCTGTTTATACTTGAAGACTATGTTTGTCCATTTGTCTTGAAGCTTCTTTGGTAGCTTGGCTACTATAGGTGTAATACCAACAGATGTGTTGAACTGTGCTAACAAATTGGTAAAAATGTCATTTCCTTTCAAAGACTGGATCTCATTCAGAATATCACACAGTTGGTATAGTTCTTTCCCGTCCTAACTGTCTAGAGTCTTAAAGTTCTCCAACTTTTTCCTGATTGAAGCCTCTACAAGTGAAGGTGCACCATTTCGCTCTTCCAGGCGACGCCAAACATTCAAACGACCTGCAACAGAATCACTGGCATGACAAGCCTTAATGTTTCTGGTCTCAACACTTGATTTCGGTCCCAAGTACTTGACAAGCAGATCAAGTTCTTCTCTTGGAGTCACTTGGAGTTCCGCCATGACTCGCAAAAAGCTAGTCTTCCACGACAAGTAGTGCTCAGGCTTGTCATCAAAGGAATCGGTTTTGGTTACCAGATCTTTCTTAAACCAAACCCTCGCGAAGTCCGTGAACATATGGGCTTCTGTTTTGGGAGGTTCAACTGTGTTCAAAGGTTGTAGTCCAGTCTCAGTGTAGGGTGTAGACGGTTTCCTCATTGTGGATACAGAGGGTCCAAGGCTGTGATTCACAGGAAATAGAACATCTGTGAAGCGAGACGGACTGTATGTTGGATCACAACTTGTAACAGAAGTCGGTAAGTAAGATAGTAACGTGTTCTCTCTCTGATTTTGCGGTTCAAATTCTGGAGCTTTCACATTCAAGGATGGCTCGAGACAACGAATGAAATCATCCACAATACTCAGTTGATCCAAGTCGGATATATCTGACTTGCAATCCTCCTCCACCACAGAAAGCTCTGCCGGAGGAACTGCTATCTCCTTCTTAACAGCCAACTCTTCTAATTCTGCTTGAATATTGAGGGCGTGTTGTTTAAAGACCCATCTCATGACCGTACGGTTGGTGAAAATGTAGGCGGAGCCTAATCTAAACAGATATTATTTACCTGGAGTGGCCAGGGTCTACCAAGGTGTTAATTGCTATATCCCATGGCACTCGAAAGAAATACACAGAGACAGAGGTGTTCCAGACAGAACATGGTAGAAATCTACATGTCCATGCTTTTTAAACAATTTTTTTTTTATAGTTTTGATATACACCGGACCTGTCTCAGAAACCCCTGCAGAGAGTTTCTATGGTCATAGTGTTTGAATAATGGTTGTATTCCTAAGGGTAGCTGACACACATTCTACCTCCACCCCTCTTTCTCTCTCTCCCTTACTCTCAGTCATTGACTCAATGAATAATTTCTGTTATAGATATAGAGGTGTCATAAATTGATGACATAAATTATTTCAATAAGTTACAAGTTTTAGAAATTATTGTGCAAATTATTGTTTGATTTCTAATTGTGTAATTTATAATACACATGTACATGTATATAGAGGGGGAAAATTACAATTATATTGAAATTGTATTGTTCAGGGGTCTTTTTAAAAACAATTGAAAATAGAAGTTGTAGACAGGTCAATGCTATCAAAACTCAGGCATACTGGGCTTCCTCAAGATCTAAAGAATGCCTGTAGATACTGACTGTTATTGTTATCAAAACACCTCTCTGGGGTAGATTCAGACCACAGTCTCTGCAGATGTCACTCCACCTGAGATCTATTGTTACATGTTTGATTGACAGGCAGCTTATAATTTGGGGGTGTTAACTTAAAATTGGGTCTTTAAGGGTATTTTCTTTCTTCACAAAGTCCAGACGAGCCTTAGCAGCCTCAAAACTGAGTCTGTTTTGTAAAGCTGTATGGTGAGATTGAGAGCTGGATGATGAGGAAGATTTCACAGATGGTGTGGGTGACTGTATACTGGAAAGCTTCTTGGAAATAGAGCGTGCCAAACATGTAGGTACGTCTCACAACCATATGGCTTGTCTGCTCAAGGGAACTTTCATGGGTGTTATTTCTTGACAATAACTCTAGATATTCATCACTAAGATTTTATAGTCATTAAAACTAGAGTCTAACTTTGCCCCAATTCACTTCTTTTACCTCTGGTGTGTCCAGGGGTCCGTGTTTGCCCAACTATCTATTTTGTATTGCTTGTAGGAGTTATGAGATTGATCACTGTTCGTTATCATCACCTTGTTTTTAAACAATGAAATGTCATACTGCAACAGAGTTTCTACCCAACGACAGCAGTTTATTTATATAAACATCACAATATTCATGAAACAGGCTTGAACCCTTTTCTGTAAGTTTTAACTGTCTTTTGGGACGCACGTCCAGGCTGGACAACATGGATTCAGGGTCTGTTAGCAAGTAAAAATCCTCTAGATCTGAGTACTTGGATGCCATGATTTCGTATATTGGTCCGACTGCCAGTGGGCTGCAGTACTCACACTCTTTTCACTGTCACTGCGTTGCAGCTAAGGTGGCAGGGTACAGTTTCTTTGGTTCTGAATCCCGGCCATGACAGACCTAAGTCGTTAAAACAGGTAGTGACAGTTCCATCGCCAAGCGCTCGGCATCAGGTGTGAATATCACGGGTCCTCGGAGATGACCTTAAAAACGGATGACCCGTGTCACAGTAGGTGTGGCACGCTAAAGAACCCTCAATGCTCAATGGCCGTAAGCGCCGAGCATAGGTCTAAATTTGAAGCCCTTCACCGGTCTCGGTGACGTCTCCATACGTTAAGCAAAATACAATCAATCAATCAATCTTTGGTTCTGAAACATGTGGGTAGGGGTATACATAAAAGTCAGATTATAACAGACTAATGAAAAATCATATTTCCCTTTTTTGTCAATACTTGTATTTGATATTGGTGTAGTTAATAAATTATGACCCTAAATTACATGTAATCTATAAATACTGGTGCTCGTGCACAAAACATGCTCTGAGCAGGTGCCCCCCCGCCCTTTTTGCTTTGATTTTCTCTCATTTGGGCTATAATCCGCACCACCCCCACACCATCACAGTACCAAATATGGGGATTTAGACACGGTGCACAATCAAGAACCCAATCTGACCTTCATAAAAATCTACCTTTCATATGGGGCCATCCACCTTCCCTCTCAGCTACAGACCTTTTGCTGGACCATGCATGTTTTCACCGGAATTTCTTCAGCAACTGACCACGTGTCTTAATTTCGTATTTGCACCCATCTATATGCTAGGAATCATAGCGACACCTACATGTTGTATATCAACATTTTTATTAAGCACTCAGCTACATTTGACATGCATCCTAAAATTAATGTACACATTTTTACACATGTAAGATCACTTCAAATGTGGGGTATATCCATTTTTGTCTTAAAAGTTGACCGGGCCTATAGTGCAAAACTGTCCCCTGCTACCTAACCACACAATCAAAGTCAGGTGTATGTTTCCAAGTTTATTGAAGAATGTGTTGAAAAGAGTGTGCTCTCGGCCGGATAATGGACAATCATGGAAAAACTGTTGCTGCAAATGAGCGCGGCATCCTGCGCCAGCATGGATATTAATTATACTAAATAAGGTGGCAGGGGACAGTTTCTTTGGTTTTGAAACATGTGGATAGGGGGTATACACCAAAGTCAGATTATGACAGACTAATGAAAAATCATATTTCCCTTTTATGTCAATACTTGTATTTCATATTAGTGTAGTTAATAAATTATGACCCTAAATTACATGTAATCTATAAATACTGGTGCTGGTGCACAAAACATGCTCTGAGCAGGTTCCCCTTTTTTGCTTTGATTTTCCCTCATTTGGGCTAATCCGCACCACCCCCACACCATCACAGTACCAAACATGGGGATTTAGACACTGTGCACAATCAAGAACCCTATCTGCCCTTCTCAAAAATCTACCTCTCATATGGGGCCATCCACCTTCCCTCACAGCTACAGACCTTTTGCTAGACCCTGCATGTTTTCACCGGAATTTCTTCAGCAACTGACCACGTGTCTTAGTTTCGTATTTGCACCCATCTATATGCTAGGAATCATGGTGACACCTACATGTTGTATATCAACATTTTTACTAAGCACTCAGCTACATTTGACATGCATCCTAAAATTATTGTATACATTTTTACACATGTAATATCACTTCAAATACAGGGCAATTCCATTTTTTGAAAAAGTTGACCGGGCCTATAGTGCGAAACTGTCCCCTGCTACCTTTAAGAATTCTGACATCTCATGTCATTGACGTCAACTCCCATTTTTGACAAATCTGACTTATTCTGAGTGAAACTACACCAATACATCATGTCGACCGCCCTAAATGTGTACGCAATAAAATTATTTAAAAACCCTACATTTCTGTGTATGATGTTGTCATTTTAGAGTGATGAGAGTGTTCGAGTAAGATCCCTGTGCCTAACAAATAATATTACAAGTATATTGTATCTATGGTAAAAGTGACCTTATATGTGGTGCTACATGCTGAACATGTAATCATGAGAACCTGTGTAGAAAATGATGGATTAGAGAGAGATAAAGGGACATAACTGCTCTTAAAATCAAGAAAATTTCCAACTTCACTGTCTACTTCTTTACATACTGTATATGTATAGACCTGAAATATGCTCTAATTAAGTAAACAACTCCCCAACAAGATTTTGAATACCTGTTCTCTTCTTACATTCTATTCTATGCCATCCTAATAGTGAAAACTAAAGATTCATGCAATTCAGTCAAATGTCAAAGGGGAGGTGGCTTGTTTACAAGTACCACCCATAAATGAGAAAATGGTGTTAACTGTGTTTTTTGTGTACAAAATGTCTCTAAAATGACTTATTTCTCTATCTGCAAGTATTTTTTCATAAATATGTATCATGGTGCTGAGAAGAAATGTGATCTACTGTACCTGAGACCTGTCAATCAGTACAATTTGTTAATTACATGTAGAACATGTAAAACTACATGTAATCTATGTAAAAAGAATACACAGTATATGAAGTACCCCAAATAACATTATTTTAACCACTAAGCTTATTTACATGTACTTACATGTCACTATGATACTTGACCAGATTCTGGTTTTCCATAGTACTAAAGCATAGCTTACCCCCCTTGACTCTGTTGTCTACCATTGTGACACTAATGTGATACATCTATTGAAATAAAGAGTTGTATTACATATCTAATACATTTATCTTGATAATATTAATGAAATTGACTGAATTCCATGGGTTTCAAAAAATGCCATTCTCTTAAAGGTGGCAGGGGACAGTTTCTTTGGTTTTGAAACATGTGGATAGGGGGTATACACCAAAGTCAGATTATGACAGACTAATGAAAAATCATATTTCCCTTTTATGTCAATACTTGTATTTCATATTAGTGTAGTTAATAAATTATGACCCTAAATTACATGTAATCTATAAATACTGGTGCTGGTGCACAAAACATGCTCTGAGCAGGTTCCCCTTTTTTGCTTTGATTTTCCCTCATTTGGGCTAATCCGCACCACCCCCACACCATCACAGTACCAAACATGGGGATTTAGACACTGTGCACAATCAAGAACCCTATCTGCCCTTCTCAAAAATCTACCTCTCATATGGGGCCATCCACCTTCCCTCACAGCTACAGACCTTTTGCTAGACCCTGCATGTTTTCACCGGAATTTCTTCAGCAACTGACCACGTGTCTTAGTTTCGTATTTGCACCCATCTATATGCTAGGAATCATGGTGACACCTACATGTTGTATATCAACATTTTTACTAAGCACTCAGCTACATTTGACATGCATCCTAAAATTATTGTATACATTTTTACACATGTAATATCACTTCAAATACAGGGCAATTCCATTTTTTGAAAAAGTTGACCGGGCCTATAGTGCGAAACTGTCCCCTGCTACCTTTAAGAATTCTGACATCTCATGTCATTGACGTCAACTCCCATTTTTGACAAATCTGACTTATTCTGAGTGAAACTACACCAATACATCATGTCGACCGCCCTAAATGTGTACGCAATAAAATTATTTAAAAACCCTACATTTCTGTGTATGATGTTGTCATTTTAGAGTGATGAGAGTGTTCGAGTAAGATCCCTGTGCCTAACAAATAATATTACAAGTATATTGTATCTATGGTAAAAGTGACCTTATATGTGGTGCTACATGCTGAACATGTAATCATGAGAACCTGTGTAGAAAATGATGGATTAGAGAGAGATAAAGGGACATAACTGCTCTTAAAATCAAGAAAATTTCCAACTTCACTGTCTACTTCTTTACATACTGTATATGTATAGACCTGAAATATGCTCTAATTAAGTAAACAACTCCCCAACAAGATTTTGAATACCTGTTCTCTTCTTACATTCTATTCTATGCCATCCTAATAGTGAAAACTAAAGATTCATGCAATTCAGTCAAATGTCAAAGGGGAGGTGGCTTGTTTACAAGTACCACCCATAAATGAGAAAATGGTGTTAACTGTGTTTTTTGTGTACAAAATGTCTCTAAAATGACTTATTTCTCTATCTGCAAGTATTTTTTCATAAATATGTATCATGGTGCTGAGAAGAAATGTGATCTACTGTACCTGAGACCTGTCAATCAGTACAATTTGTTAATTACATGTAGAACATGTAAAACTACATGTAATCTATGTAAAAAGAATACACAGTATATGAAGTACCCCAAATAACATTATTTTAACCACTAAGCTTATTTACATGTACTTACATGTCACTATGATACTTGACCAGATTCTGGTTTTCCATAGTACTAAAGCATAGCTTACCCCCCTTGACTCTGTTGTCTACCATTGTGACACTAATGTGATACATCTATTGAAATAAAGAGTTGTATTACATATCTAATACATTTATCTTGATAATATTAATGAAATTGACTGAATTCCATGGGTTTCAAAAAATGCCATTCTCTTAAAGGTGGCAGGGGACAGTTTCTTTGGTTTTGAAACATGTGGATAGGGGGTATACACCAAAGTCAGATTATGACAGACTAATGAAAAATCATATTTCCCTTTTATGTCAATACTTGTATTTCATATTAGTGTAGTTAATAAATTATGACCCTAAATTACATGTAATCTATAAATACTGGTGCTGGTGCACAAAACATGCTCTGAGCAGGTTCCCCTTTTTTGCTTTGATTTTCCCTCATTTGGGCTAATCCGCACCACCCCCACACCATCACAGTACCAAACATGGGGATTTAGACACTGTGCACAATCAAGAACCCTATCTGCCCTTCTCAAAAATCTACCTCTCATATGGGGCCATCCACCTTCCCTCACAGCTACAGACCTTTTGCTAGACCCTGCATGTTTTCACCGGAATTTCTTCAGCAACTGACCACGTGTCTTAGTTTCGTATTTGCACCCATCTATATGCTAGGAATCATGGTGACACCTACATGTTGTATATCAACATTTTTACTAAGCACTCAGCTACATTTGACATGCATCCTAAAATTATTGTATACATTTTTACACATGTAATATCACTTCAAATACAGGGCAATTCCATTTTTTGAAAAAGTTGACCGGGCCTATAGTGCGAAACTGTCCCCTGCTACCTTTAAGAATTCTGACATCTCATGTCATTGACGTCAACTCCCATTTTTGACAAATCTGACTTATTCTGAGTGAAACTACACCAATACATCATGTCGACCGCCCTAAATGTGTACGCAATAAAATTATTTAAAAACCCTACATTTCTGTGTATGATGTTGTCATTTTAGAGTGATGAGAGTGTTCGAGTAAGATCCCTGTGCCTAACAAATAATATTACAAGTATATTGTATCTATGGTAAAAGTGACCTTATATGTGGTGCTACATGCTGAACATGTAATCATGAGAACCTGTGTAGAAAATGATGGATTAGAGAGAGATAAAGGGACATAACTGCTCTTAAAATCAAGAAAATTTCCAACTTCACTGTCTACTTCTTTACATACTGTATATGTATAGACCTGAAATATGCTCTAATTAAGTAAACAACTCCCCAACAAGATTTTGAATACCTGTTCTCTTCTTACATTCTATTCTATGCCATCCTAATAGTGAAAACTAAAGATTCATGCAATTCAGTCAAATGTCAAAGGGGAGGTGGCTTGTTTACAAGTACCACCCATAAATGAGAAAATGGTGTTAACTGTGTTTTTTGTGTACAAAATGTCTCTAAAATGACTTATTTCTCTATCTGCAAGTATTTTTTCATAAATATGTATCATGGTGCTGAGAAGAAATGTGATCTACTGTACCTGAGACCTGTCAATCAGTACAATTTGTTAATTACATGTAGAACATGTAAAACTACATGTAATCTATGTAAAAAGAATACACAGTATATGAAGTACCCCAAATAACATTATTTTAACCACTAAGCTTATTTACATGTACTTACATGTCACTATGATACTTGACCAGATTCTGGTTTTCCATAGTACTAAAGCATAGCTTACCCCCCTTGACTCTGTTGTCTACCATTGTGACACTAATGTGATACATCTATTGAAATAAAGAGTTGTATTACATATCTAATACATTTATCTTGATAATATTAATGAAATTGACTGAATTCCATGGGTTTCAAAAAATGCCATTCTCTTAAAGGTGGCAGGGGACAGTTTCTTTGGTTTTGAAACATGTGGATAGGGGGTATACACCAAAGTCAGATTATGACAGACTAATGAAAAATCATATTTCCCTTTTATGTCAATACTTGTATTTCATATTAGTGTAGTTAATAAATTATGACCCTAAATTACATGTAATCTATAAATACTGGTGCTGGTGCACAAAACATGCTCTGAGCAGGTTCCCCTTTTTTGCTTTGATTTTCCCTCATTTGGGCTAATCCGCACCACCCCCACACCATCACAGTACCAAACATGGGGATTTAGACACTGTGCACAATCAAGAACCCTATCTGCCCTTCTCAAAAATCTACCTCTCATATGGGGCCATCCACCTTCCCTCACAGCTACAGACCTTTTGCTAGACCCTGCATGTTTTCACCGGAATTTCTTCAGCAACTGACCACGTGTCTTAGTTTCGTATTTGCACCCATCTATATGCTAGGAATCATGGTGACACCTACATGTTGTATATCAACATTTTTACTAAGCACTCAGCTACATTTGACATGCATCCTAAAATTATTGTATACATTTTTACACATGTAATATCACTTCAAATACAGGGCAATTCCATTTTTTGAAAAAGTTGACCGGGCCTATAGTGCGAAACTGTCCCCTGCTACCTTTAAGAATTCTGACATCTCATGTCATTGACGTCAACTCCCATTTTTGACAAATCTGACTTATTCTGAGTGAAACTACACCAATACATCATGTCGACCGCCCTAAATGTGTACGCAATAAAATTATTTAAAAACCCTACATTTCTGTGTATGATGTTGTCATTTTAGAGTGATGAGAGTGTTCGAGTAAGATCCCTGTGCCTAACAAATAATATTACAAGTATATTGTATCTATGGTAAAAGTGACCTTATATGTGGTGCTACATGCTGAACATGTAATCATGAGAACCTGTGTAGAAAATGATGGATTAGAGAGAGATAAAGGGACATAACTGCTCTTAAAATCAAGAAAATTTCCAACTTCACTGTCTACTTCTTTACATACTGTATATGTATAGACCTGAAATATGCTCTAATTAAGTAAACAACTCCCCAACAAGATTTTGAATACCTGTTCTCTTCTTACATTCTATTCTATGCCATCCTAATAGTGAAAACTAAAGATTCATGCAATTCAGTCAAATGTCAAAGGGGAGGTGGCTTGTTTACAAGTACCACCCATAAATGAGAAAATGGTGTTAACTGTGTTTTTTGTGTACAAAATGTCTCTAAAATGACTTATTTCTCTATCTGCAAGTATTTTTTCATAAATATGTATCATGGTGCTGAGAAGAAATGTGATCTACTGTACCTGAGACCTGTCAATCAGTACAATTTGTTAATTACATGTAGAACATGTAAAACTACATGTAATCTATGTAAAAAGAATACACAGTATATGAAGTACCCCAAATAACATTATTTTAACCACTAAGCTTATTTACATGTACTTACATGTCACTATGATACTTGACCAGATTCTGGTTTTCCATAGTACTAAAGCATAGCTTACCCCCCTTGACTCTGTTGTCTACCATTGTGACACTAATGTGATACATCTATTGAAATAAAGAGTTGTATTACATATCTAATACATTTATCTTGATAATATTAATGAAATTGACTGAATTCCATGGGTTTCAAAAAATGCCATTCTCTTAAAGGTGGCAGGGGACAGTTTCTTTGGTTTTGAAACATGTGGATAGGGGGTATACACCAAAGTCAGATTATGACAGACTAATGAAAAATCATATTTCCCTTTTATGTCAATACTTGTATTTCATATTAGTGTAGTTAATAAATTATGACCCTAAATTACATGTAATCTATAAATACTGGTGCTGGTGCACAAAACATGCTCTGAGCAGGTTCCCCTTTTTTGCTTTGATTTTCCCTCATTTGGGCTAATCCGCACCACCCCCACACCATCACAGTACCAAACATGGGGATTTAGACACTGTGCACAATCAAGAACCCTATCTGCCCTTCTCAAAAATCTACCTCTCATATGGGGCCATCCACCTTCCCTCACAGCTACAGACCTTTTGCTAGACCCTGCATGTTTTCACCGGAATTTCTTCAGCAACTGACCACGTGTCTTAGTTTCGTATTTGCACCCATCTATATGCTAGGAATCATGGTGACACCTACATGTTGTATATCAACATTTTTACTAAGCACTCAGCTACATTTGACATGCATCCTAAAATTATTGTATACATTTTTACACATGTAATATCACTTCAAATACAGGGCAATTCCATTTTTTGAAAAAGTTGACCGGGCCTATAGTGCGAAACTGTCCCCTGCTACCTTTAAGAATTCTGACATCTCATGTCATTGACGTCAACTCCCATTTTTGACAAATCTGACTTATTCTGAGTGAAACTACACCAATACATCATGTCGACCGCCCTAAATGTGTACGCAATAAAATTATTTAAAAACCCTACATTTCTGTGTATGATGTTGTCATTTTAGAGTGATGAGAGTGTTCGAGTAAGATCCCTGTGCCTAACAAATAATATTACAAGTATATTGTATCTATGGTAAAAGTGACCTTATATGTGGTGCTACATGCTGAACATGTAATCATGAGAACCTGTGTAGAAAATGATGGATAAGAGAGAGATAAAGGGACATAACTGCTCTTAAAATCAAGAAAATTTCCAACTTCACTGTCTACTTCTTTACATACTGTATATGTATAGACCTGAAATATGCTCTAATTAAGTAAACAACTCCCCAACAAGATTTTGAATACCTGTTCTCTTCTTACATTCTATTCTATGCCATCCTAATAGTGAAAACTAAAGATTCATGCAATTCAGTCAAATGTCAAAGGGGAGGTGGCTTGTTTACAAGTACCACCCATAAATGAGAAAATGGTGTTAACTGTGTTTTTTGTGTACAAAATGTCTCTAAAATGACTTATTTCTCTATCTGCAAGTATTTTTTCATAAATATGTATCATGGTGCTGAGAAGAAATGTGATCTACTGTACCTGAGACCTGTCAATCAGTACAATTTGTTAATTACATGTAGAACATGTAAAACTTCATGTAATCTATGTAAAAAGAATACACAGTATATGAAGTACCCCAAATAACATTATTTTAACCACTAAGCTTATTTACATGTACTTACATGTCACTATGATACTTGACCAGATTCTGGTTTTCCATAGTACTAAAGCATAGCTTACCCCCCTTGACTCTGTTGTCTACCATTGTGACACTAATGTGATACATCTATTGAAATAAAGAGTTGTATTACATATCTAATACATTTATCTTGATAATATTAATGAAATTGACTGAATTCCATGGGTTTCAAAAAATGCCATTCTCTTAAAGGTGGCAGGGGACAGTTTCTTTGGTTTTGAAACATGTGGATAGGGGGTATACACCAAAGTCAGATTATGACAGACTAATGAAAAATCATATTTCCCTTTTATGTCAATACTTGTATTTCATATTAGTGTAGTTAATAAATTATGACCCTAAATTACATGTAATCTATAAATACTGGTGCTGGTGCACAAAACATGCTCTGAGCAGGTTCCCCTTTTTTGCTTTGATTTTCCCTCATTTGGGCTAATCCGCACCACCCCCACACCATCACAGTACCAAACATGGGGATTTAGACACTGTGCACAATCAAGAACCCTATCTGCCCTTCTCAAAAATCTACCTCTCATATGGGGCCATCCACCTTCCCTCACAGCTACAGACCTTTTGCTAGACCCTGCATGTTTTCACCGGAATTTCTTCAGCAACTGACCACGTGTCTTAGTTTCGTATTTGCACCCATCTATATGCTAGGAATCATGGTGACACCTACATGTTGTATATCAACATTTTTACTAAGCACTCAGCTACATTTGACATGCATCCTAAAATTATTGTATACATTTTTACACATGTAATATCACTTCAAATACAGGGCAATTCCATTTTTTGAAAAAGTTGACCGGGCCTATAGTGCGAAACTGTCCCCTGCTACCTTTAAGAATTCTGACATCTCATGTCATTGACGTCAACTCCCATTTTTGACAAATCTGACTTATTCTGAGTGAAACTACACCAATACATCATGTCGACCGCCCTAAATGTGTACGCAATAAAATTATTTAAAAACCCTACATTTCTGTGTATGATGTTGTCATTTTAGAGTGATGAGAGTGTTCGAGTAAGATCCCTGTGCCTAACAAATAATATTACAAGTATATTGTATCTATGGTAAAAGTGACCTTATATGTGGTGCTACATGCTGAACATGTAATCATGAGAACCTGTGTAGAAAATGATGGATTAGAGAGAGATAAAGGGACATAACTGCTCTTAAAATCAAGAAAATTTCCAACTTCACTGTCTACTTCTTTACATACTGTATATGTATAGACCTGAAATATGCTCTAATTAAGTAAACAACTCCCCAACAAGATTTTGAATACCTGTTCTCTTCTTACATTCTATTCTATGCCATCCTAATAGTGAAAACTAAAGATTCATGCAATTCAGTCAAATGTCAAAGGGGAGGTGGCTTGTTTACAAGTACCACCCATAAATGAGAAAATGGTGTTAACTGTGTTTTTTGTGTACAAAATGTCTCTAAAATGACTTATTTCTCTATCTGCAAGTATTTTTTCATAAATATGTATCATGGTGCTGAGAAGAAATGTGATCTACTGTACCTGAGACCTGTCAATCAGTACAATTTGTTAATTACATGTAGAACATGTAAAACTACATGTAATCTATGTAAAAAGAATACACAGTATATGAAGTACCCCAAATAACATTATTTTAACCACTAAGCTTATTTACATGTACTTACATGTCACTATGATACTTGACCAGATTCTGGTTTTCCATAGTACTAAAGCATAGCTTACCCCCCTTGACTCTGTTGTCTACCATTGTGACACTAATGTGATACATCTATTGAAATAAAGAGTTGTATTACATATCTAATACATTTATCTTGATAATATTAATGAAATTGACTGAATTCCATGGGTTTCAAAAAATGCCATTCTCTTAAAGGTGGCAGGGGACAGTTTCTTTGGTTTTGAAACATGTGGATAGGGGGTATACACCAAAGTCAGATTATGACAGACTAATGAAAAATCATATTTCCCTTTTATGTCAATACTTGTATTTCATATTAGTGTAGTTAATAAATTATGACCCTAAATTACATGTAATCTATAAATACTGGTGCTGGTGCACAAAACATGCTCTGAGCAGGTTCCCCTTTTTTGCTTTGATTTTCCCTCATTTGGGCTAATCCGCACCACCCCCACACCATCACAGTACCAAACATGGGGATTTAGACACTGTGCACAATCAAGAACCCTATCTGCCCTTCTCAAAAATCTACCTCTCATATGGGGCCATCCACCTTCCCTCACAGCTACAGACCTTTTGCTAGACCCTGCATGTTTTCACCGGAATTTCTTCAGCAACTGACCACGTGTCTTAGTTTCGTATTTGCACCCATCTATATGCTAGGAATCATGGTGACACCTACATGTTGTATATCAACATTTTTACTAAGCACTCAGCTACATTTGACATGCATCCTAAAATTATTGTATACATTTTTACACATGTAATATCACTTCAAATACAGGGCAATTCCATTTTTTGAAAAAGTTGACCGGGCCTATAGTGCGAAACTGTCCCCTGCTACCTTTAAGAATTCTGACATCTCATGTCATTGACGTCAACTCCCATTTTTGACAAATCTGACTTATTCTGAGTGAAACTACACCAATACATCATGTCGACCGCCCTAAATGTGTACGCAATAAAATTATTTAAAAACCCTACATTTCTGTGTATGATGTTGTCATTTTAGAGTGATGAGAGTGTTCGAGTAAGATCCCTGTGCCTAACAAATAATATTACAAGTATATTGTATCTATGGTAAAAGTGACCTTATATGTGGTGCTACATGCTGAACATGTAATCATGAGAACCTGTGTAGAAAATGATGGATTAGAGAGAGATAAAGGGACATAACTGCTCTTAAAATCAAGAAAATTTCCAACTTCACTGTCTACTTCTTTACATACTGTATATGTATAGACCTGAAATATGCTCTAATTAAGTAAACAACTCCCCAACAAGATTTTGAATACCTGTTCTCTTCTTACATTCTATTCTATGCCATCCTAATAGTGAAAACTAAAGATTCATGCAATTCAGTCAAATGTCAAAGGGGAGGTGGCTTGTTTACAAGTACCACCCATAAATGAGAAAATGGTGTTAACTGTGTTTTTTGTGTACAAAATGTCTCTAAAATGACTTATTTCTCTATCTGCAAGTATTTTTTCATAAATATGTATCATGGTGCTGAGAAGAAATGTGATCTACTGTACCTGAGACCTGTCAATCAGTACAATTTGTTAATTACATGTAGAACATGTAAAACTACATGTAATCTATGTAAAAAGAATACACAGTATATGAAGTACCCCAAATAACATTATTTTAACCACTAAGCTTATTTACATGTACTTACATGTCACTATGATACTTGACCAGATTCTGGTTTTCCATAGTACTAAAGCATAGCTTACCCCCCTTGACTCTGTTGTCTACCATTGTGACACTAATGTGATACATCTATTGAAATAAAGAGTTGTATTACATATCTAATACATTTATCTTGATAATATTAATGAAATTGACTGAATTCCATGGGTTTCAAAAAATGCCATTCTCTTAAAGGTGGCAGGGGACAGTTTCTTTGGTTTTGAAACATGTGGATAGGGGGTATACACCAAAGTCAGATTATGACAGACTAATGAAAAATCATATTTCCCTTTTATGTCAATACTTGTATTTCATATTAGTGTAGTTAATAAATTATGACCCTAAATTACATGTAATCTATAAATACTGGTGCTGGTGCACAAAACATGCTCTGAGCAGGTTCCCCTTTTTTGCTTTGATTTTCCCTCATTTGGGCTAATCCGCACCACCCCCACACCATCACAGTACCAAACATGGGGATTTAGACACTGTGCACAATCAAGAACCCTATCTGCCCTTCTCAAAAATCTACCTCTCATATGGGGCCATCCACCTTCCCTCACAGCTACAGACCTTTTGCTAGACCCTGCATGTTTTCACCGGAATTTCTTCAGCAACTGACCACGTGTCTTAGTTTCGTATTTGCACCCATCTATATGCTAGGAATCATGGTGACACCTACATGTTGTATATCAACATTTTTACTAAGCACTCAGCTACATTTGACATGCATCCTAAAATTATTGTATACATTTTTACACATGTAATATCACTTCAAATACAGGGCAATTCCATTTTTTGAAAAAGTTGACCGGGCCTATAGTGCGAAACTGTCCCCTGCTACCTTTAAGAATTCTGACATCTCATGTCATTGACGTCAACTCCCATTTTTGACAAATCTGACTTATTCTGAGTGAAACTACACCAATACATCATGTCGACCGCCCTAAATGTGTACGCAATAAAATTATTTAAAAACCCTACATTTCTGTGTATGATGTTGTCATTTTAGAGTGATGAGAGTGTTCGAGTAAGATCCCTGTGCCTAACAAATAATATTACAAGTATATTGTATCTATGGTAAAAGTGACCTTATATGTGGTGCTACATGCTGAACATGTAATCATGAGAACCTGTGTAGAAAATGATGGATTAGAGAGAGATAAAGGGACATAACTGCTCTTAAAATCAAGAAAATTTCCAACTTCACTGTCTACTTCTTTACATACTGTATATGTATAGACCTGAAATATGCTCTAATTAAGTAAACAACTCCCCAACAAGATTTTGAATACCTGTTCTCTTCTTACATTCTATTCTATGCCATCCTAATAGTGAAAACTAAAGATTCATGCAATTCAGTCAAATGTCAAAGGGGAGGTGGCTTGTTTACAAGTACCACCCATAAATGAGAAAATGGTGTTAACTGTGTTTTTTGTGTACAAAATGTCTCTAAAATGACTTATTTCTCTATCTGCAAGTATTTTTTCATAAATATGTATCATGGTGCTGAGAAGAAATGTGATCTACTGTACCTGAGACCTGTCAATCAGTACAATTTGTTAATTACATGTAGAACATGTAAAACTACATGTAATCTATGTAAAAAGAATACACAGTATATGAAGTACCCCAAATAACATTATTTTAACCACTAAGCTTATTTACATGTACTTACATGTCACTATGATACTTGACCAGATTCTGGTTTTCCATAGTACTAAAGCATAGCTTACCCCCCTTGACTCTGTTGTCTACCATTGTGACACTAATGTGATACATCTATTGAAATAAAGAGTTGTATTACATATCTAATACATTTATCTTGATAATATTAATGAAATTGACTGAATTCCATGGGTTTCAAAAAATGCCATTCTCTTAAAGGTGGCAGGGGACAGTTTCTTTGGTTTTGAAACATGTGGATAGGGGGTATACACCAAAGTCAGATTATGACAGACTAATGAAAAATCATATTTCCCTTTTATGTCAATACTTGTATTTCATATTAGTGTAGTTAATAAATTATGACCCTAAATTACATGTAATCTATAAATACTGGTGCTGGTGCACAAAACATGCTCTGAGCAGGTTCCCCTTTTTTGCTTTGATTTTCCCTCATTTGGGCTAATCCGCACCACCCCCACACCATCACAGTACCAAACATGGGGATTTAGACACTGTGCACAATCAAGAACCCTATCTGCCCTTCTCAAAAATCTACCTCTCATATGGGGCCATCCACCTTCCCTCACAGCTACAGACCTTTTGCTAGACCCTGCATGTTTTCACCGGAATTTCTTCAGCAACTGACCACGTGTCTTAGTTTCGTATTTGCACCCATCTATATGCTAGGAATCATGGTGACACCTACATGTTGTATATCAACATTTTTACTAAGCACTCAGCTACATTTGACATGCATCCTAAAATTATTGTATACATTTTTACACATGTAATATCACTTCAAATACAGGGCAATTCCATTTTTTGAAAAAGTTGACCGGGCCTATAGTGCGAAACTGTCCCCTGCTACCTTTAAGAATTCTGACATCTCATGTCATTGACGTCAACTCCCATTTTTGACAAATCTGACTTATTCTGAGTGAAACTACACCAATACATCATGTCGACCGCCCTAAATGTGTACGCAATAAAATTATTTAAAAACCCTACATTTCTGTGTATGATGTTGTCATTTTAGAGTGATGAGAGTGTTCGAGTAAGATCCCTGTGCCTAACAAATAATATTACAAGTATATTGTATCTATGGTAAAAGTGACCTTATATGTGGTGCTACATGCTGAACATGTAATCATGAGAACCTGTGTAGAAAATGATGGATTAGAGAGAGATAAAGGGACATAACTGCTCTTAAAATCAAGAAAATTTCCAACTTCACTGTCTACTTCTTTACATACTGTATATGTATAGACCTGAAATATGCTCTAATTAAGTAAACAACTCCCCAACAAGATTTTGAATACCTGTTCTCTTCTTACATTCTATTCTATGCCATCCTAATAGTGAAAACTAAAGATTCATGCAATTCAGTCAAATGTCAAAGGGGAGGTGGCTTGTTTACAAGTACCACCCATAAATGAGAAAATGGTGTTAACTGTGTTTTTTGTGTACAAAATGTCTCTAAAATGACTTATTTCTCTATCTGCAAGTATTTTTTCATAAATATGTATCATGGTGCTGAGAAGAAATGTGATCTACTGTACCTGAGACCTGTCAATCAGTACAATTTGTTAATTACATGTAGAACATGTAAAACTACATGTAATCTATGTAAAAAGAATACACAGTATATGAAGTACCCCAAATAACATTATTTTAACCACTAAGCTTATTTACATGTACTTACATGTCACTATGATACTTGACCAGATTCTGGTTTTCCATAGTACTAAAGCATAGCTTACCCCCCTTGACTCTGTTGTCTACCATTGTGACACTAATGTGATACATCTATTGAAATAAAGAGTTGTATTACATATCTAATACATTTATCTTGATAATATTAATGAAATTGACTGAATTCCATGGGTTTCAAAAAATGCCATTCTCTTAAAGGTGGCAGGGGACAGTTTCTTTGGTTTTGAAACATGTGGATAGGGGGTATACACCAAAGTCAGATTATGACAGACTAATGAAAAATCATATTTCCCTTTTATGTCAATACTTGTATTTCATATTAGTGTAGTTAATAAATTATGACCCTAAATTACATGTAATCTATAAATACTGGTGCTGGTGCACAAAACATGCTCTGAGCAGGTTCCCCTTTTTTGCTTTGATTTTCCCTCATTTGGGCTAATCCGCACCACCCCCACACCATCACAGTACCAAACATGGGGATTTAGACACTGTGCACAATCAAGAACCCTATCTGCCCTTCTCAAAAATCTACCTCTCATATGGGGCCATCCACCTTCCCTCACAGCTACAGACCTTTTGCTAGACCCTGCATGTTTTCACCGGAATTTCTTCAGCAACTGACCACGTGTCTTAGTTTCGTATTTGCACCCATCTATATGCTAGGAATCATGGTGACACCTACATGTTGTATATCAACATTTTTACTAAGCACTCAGCTACATTTGACATGCATCCTAAAATTATTGTATACATTTTTACACATGTAATATCACTTCAAATACAGGGCAATTCCATTTTTTGAAAAAGTTGACCGGGCCTATAGTGCGAAACTGTCCCCTGCTACCTTTAAGAATTCTGACATCTCATGTCATTGACGTCAACTCCCATTTTTGACAAATCTGACTTATTCTGAGTGAAACTACACCAATACATCATGTCGACCGCCCTAAATGTGTACGCAATAAAATTATTTAAAAACCCTACATTTCTGTGTATGATGTTGTCATTTTAGAGTGATGAGAGTGTTCGAGTAAGATCCCTGTGCCTAACAAATAATATTACAAGTATATTGTATCTATGGTAAAAGTGACCTTATATGTGGTGCTACATGCTGAACATGTAATCATGAGAACCTGTGTAGAAAATGATGGATTAGAGAGAGATAAAGGGACATAACTGCTCTTAAAATCAAGAAAATTTCCAACTTCACTGTCTACTTCTTTACATACTGTATATGTATAGACCTGAAATATGCTCTAATTAAGTAAACAACTCCCCAACAAGATTTTGAATACCTGTTCTCTTCTTACATTCTATTCTATGCCATCCTAATAGTGAAAACTAAAGATTCATGCAATTCAGTCAAATGTCAAAGGGGAGGTGGCTTGTTTACAAGTACCACCCATAAATGAGAAAATGGTGTTAACTGTGTTTTTTGTGTACAAAATGTCTCTAAAATGACTTATTTCTCTATCTGCAAGTATTTTTTCATAAATATGTATCATGGTGCTGAGAAGAAATGTGATCTACTGTACCTGAGACCTGTCAATCAGTACAATTTGTTAATTACATGTAGAACATGTAAAACTACATGTAATCTATGTAAAAAGAATACACAGTATATGAAGTACCCCAAATAACATTATTTTAACCACTAAGCTTATTTACATGTACTTACATGTCACTATGATACTTGACCAGATTCTGGTTTTCCATAGTACTAAAGCATAGCTTACCCCCCTTGACTCTGTTGTCTACCATTGTGACACTAATGTGATACATCTATTGAAATAAAGAGTTGTATTACATATCTAATACATTTATCTTGATAATATTAATGAAATTGACTGAATTCCATGGGTTTCAAAAAATGCCATTCTCTTAAAGGTGGCAGGGGACAGTTTCTTTGGTTTTGAAACATGTGGATAGGGGGTATACACCAAAGTCAGATTATGACAGACTAATGAAAAATCATATTTCCCTTTTATGTCAATACTTGTATTTCATATTAGTGTAGTTAATAAATTATGACCCTAAATTACATGTAATCTATAAATACTGGTGCTGGTGCACAAAACATGCTCTGAGCAGGTTCCCCTTTTTTGCTTTGATTTTCCCTCATTTGGGCTAATCCGCACCACCCCCACACCATCACAGTACCAAACATGGGGATTTAGACACTGTGCACAATCAAGAACCCTATCTGCCCTTCTCAAAAATCTACCTCTCATATGGGGCCATCCACCTTCCCTCACAGCTACAGACCTTTTGCTAGACCCTGCATGTTTTCACCGGAATTTCTTCAGCAACTGACCACGTGTCTTAGTTTCGTATTTGCACCCATCTATATGCTAGGAATCATGGTGACACCTACATGTTGTATATCAACATTTTTACTAAGCACTCAGCTACATTTGACATGCATCCTAAAATTATTGTATACATTTTTACACATGTAATATCACTTCAAATACAGGGCAATTCCATTTTTTGAAAAAGTTGACCGGGCCTATAGTGCGAAACTGTCCCCTGCTACCTTTAAGAATTCTGACATCTCATGTCATTGACGTCAACTCCCATTTTTGACAAATCTGACTTATTCTGAGTGAAACTACACCAATACATCATGTCGACCGCCCTAAATGTGTACGCAATAAAATTATTTAAAAACCCTACATTTCTGTGTATGATGTTGTCATTTTAGAGTGATGAGAGTGTTCGAGTAAGATCCCTGTGCCTAACAAATAATATTACAAGTATATTGTATCTATGGTAAAAGTGACCTTATATGTGGTGCTACATGCTGAACATGTAATCATGAGAACCTGTGTAGAAAATGATGGATTAGAGAGAGATAAAGGGACATAACTGCTCTTAAAATCAAGAAAATTTCCAACTTCACTGTCTACTTCTTTACATACTGTATATGTATAGACCTGAAATATGCTCTAATTAAGTAAACAACTCCCCAACAAGATTTTGAATACCTGTTCTCTTCTTACATTCTATTCTATGCCATCCTAATAGTGAAAACTAAAGATTCATGCAATTCAGTCAAATGTCAAAGGGGAGGTGGCTTGTTTACAAGTACCACCCATAAATGAGAAAATGGTGTTAACTGTGTTTTTTGTGTACAAAATGTCTCTAAAATGACTTATTTCTCTATCTGCAAGTATTTTTTCATAAATATGTATCATGGTGCTGAGAAGAAATGTGATCTACTGTACCTGAGACCTGTCAATCAGTACAATTTGTTAATTACATGTAGAACATGTAAAACTACATGTAATCTATGTAAAAAGAATACACAGTATATGAAGTACCCCAAATAACATTATTTTAACCACTAAGCTTATTTACATGTACTTACATGTCACTATGATACTTGACCAGATTCTGGTTTTCCATAGTACTAAAGCATAGCTTACCCCCCTTGACTCTGTTGTCTACCATTGTGACACTAATGTGATACATCTATTGAAATAAAGAGTTGTATTACATATCTAATACATTTATCTTGATAATATTAATGAAATTGACTGAATTCCATGGGTTTCAAAAAATGCCATTCTCTTAAAGAATTCTGACATCTCATGTCATTGACGTCAACTCCCATTTTTGACAAATCTGACTTATTCTGAGTGAAACTACACCAATACATCATGTCGACCGCCCTAAATGTGTACGCAATAAAATTATTTAAAAACCCTACATTTCTGTGTATGATGTTGTCATTTTAGAGTGATGAGAGTGTTCGAGTAAGATCCCTGTGCCTAACAAATAATATTACAAGTATATTGTATCTATGGTAAAAGTGACCTTATATGTGGTGCTACATGCTGAACATGTAATCATGAGAACCTGTGTAGAAAATGATGGATTAGAGAGAGATAAAGGGACATAACTGCTCTTAAAATCAAGAAAATTTCCAACTTCACTGTCTACTTCTTTACATACTGTATATGTATAGACCTGAAATATGCTCTAATTAAGTAAACAACTCCCCAACAAGATTTTGAATACCTGTTCTCTTCTTACATTCTATTCTATGCCATCCTAATAGTGAAAACTAAAGATTCATGCAATTCAGTCAAATGTCAAAGGGGAGGTGGCTTGTTTACAAGTACCACCCATAAATGAGAAAATGGTGTTAACTGTGTTTTTTGTGTACAAAATGTCTCTAAAATGACTTATTTCTCTATCTGCAAGTATTTTTTCATAAATATGTATCATGGTGCTGAGAAGAAATGTGATCTACTGTACCTGAGACCTGTCAATCAGTACAATTTGTTAATTACATGTAGAACATGTAAAACTACATGTAATCTATGTAAAAAGAATACACAGTATATGAAGTACCCCAAATAACATTATTTTAACCACTAAGCTTATTTACATGTACTTACATGTCACTATGATACTTGACCAGATTCTGGTTTTCCATAGTACTAAAGCATAGCTTACCCCCCTTGACTCTGTTGTCTACCATTGTGACACTAATGTGATACATCTATTGAAATAAAGAGTTGTATTACATATCTAATACATTTATCTTGATAATATTAATGAAATTGACTGAATTCCATGGGTTTCAAAAAATGCCATTCTCTTAAAGGTGGCAGGGGACAGTTTCTTTGGTTTTGAAACATGTGGATAGGGGGTATACACCAAAGTCAGATTATGACAGACTAATGAAAAATCATATTTCCCTTTTATGTCAATACTTGTATTTCATATTAGTGTAGTTAATAAATTATGACCCTAAATTACATGTAATCTATAAATACTGGTGCTGGTGCACAAAACATGCTCTGAGCAGGTTCCCCTTTTTTGCTTTGATTTTCCCTCATTTGGGCTAATCCGCACCACCCCCACACCATCACAGTACCAAACATGGGGATTTAGACACTGTGCACAATCAAGAACCCTATCTGCCCTTCTCAAAAATCTACCTCTCATATGGGGCCATCCACCTTCCCTCACAGCTACAGACCTTTTGCTAGACCCTGCATGTTTTCACCGGAATTTCTTCAGCAACTGACCACGTGTCTTAGTTTCGTATTTGCACCCATCTATATGCTAGGAATCATGGTGACACCTACATGTTGTATATCAACATTTTTACTAAGCACTCAGCTACATTTGACATGCATCCTAAAATTATTGTATACATTTTTACACATGTAATATCACTTCAAATACAGGGCAATTCCATTTTTTGAAAAAGTTGACCGGGCCTATAGTGCGAAACTGTCCCCTGCTACCTTTAAGAATTCTGACATCTCATGTCATTGACGTCAACTCCCATTTTTGACAAATCTGACTTATTCTGAGTGAAACTACACCAATACATCATGTCGACCGCCCTAAATGTGTACGCAATAAAATTATTTAAAAACCCTACATTTCTGTGTATGATGTTGTCATTTTAGAGTGATGAGAGTGTTCGAGTAAGATCCCTGTGCCTAACAAATAATATTACAAGTATATTGTATCTATGGTAAAAGTGACCTTATATGTGGTGCTACATGCTGAACATGTAATCATGAGAACCTGTGTAGAAAATGATGGATTAGAGAGAGATAAAGGGACATAACTGCTCTTAAAATCAAGAAAATTTCCAACTTCACTGTCTACTTCTTTACATACTGTATATGTATAGACCTGAAATATGCTCTAATTAAGTAAACAACTCCCCAACAAGATTTTGAATACCTGTTCTCTTCTTACATTCTATTCTATGCCATCCTAATAGTGAAAACTAAAGATTCATGCAATTCAGTCAAATGTCAAAGGGGAGGTGGCTTGTTTACAAGTACCACCCATAAATGAGAAAATGGTGTTAACTGTGTTTTTTGTGTACAAAATGTCTCTAAAATGACTTATTTCTCTATCTGCAAGTATTTTTTCATAAATATGTATCATGGTGCTGAGAAGAAATGTGATCTACTGTACCTGAGACCTGTCAATCAGTACAATTTGTTAATTACATGTAGAACATGTAAAACTACATGTAATCTATGTAAAAAGAATACACAGTATATGAAGTACCCCAAATAACATTATTTTAACCACTAAGCTTATTTACATGTACTTACATGTCACTATGATACTTGACCAGATTCTGGTTTTCCATAGTACTAAAGCATAGCTTACCCCCCTTGACTCTGTTGTCTACCATTGTGACACTAATGTGATACATCTATTGAAATAAAGAGTTGTATTACATATCTAATACATTTATCTTGATAATATTAATGAAATTGACTGAATTCCATGGGTTTCAAAAAATGCCATTCTCTTAAAGGTGGCAGGGGACAGTTTCTTTGGTTTTGAAACATGTGGATAGGGGGTATACACCAAAGTCAGATTATGACAGACTAATGAAAAATCATATTTCCCTTTTATGTCAATACTTGTATTTCATATTAGTGTAGTTAATAAATTATGACCCTAAATTACATGTAATCTATAAATACTGGTGCTGGTGCACAAAACATGCTCTGAGCAGGTTCCCCTTTTTTGCTTTGATTTTCCCTCATTTGGGCTAATCCGCACCACCCCCACACCATCACAGTACCAAACATGGGGATTTAGACACTGTGCACAATCAAGAACCCTATCTGCCCTTCTCAAAAATCTACCTCTCATATGGGGCCATCCACCTTCCCTCACAGCTACAGACCTTTTGCTAGACCCTGCATGTTTTCACCGGAATTTCTTCAGCAACTGACCACGTGTCTTAGTTTCGTATTTGCACCCATCTATATGCTAGGAATCATGGTGACACCTACATGTTGTATATCAACATTTTTACTAAGCACTCAGCTACATTTGACATGCATCCTAAAATTATTGTATACATTTTTACACATGTAATATCACTTCAAATACAGGGCAATTCCATTTTTTGAAAAAGTTGACCGGGCCTATAGTGCGAAACTGTCCCCTGCTACCTTTAAGAATTCTGACATCTCATGTCATTGACGTCAACTCCCATTTTTGACAAATCTGACTTATTCTGAGTGAAACTACACCAATACATCATGTCGACCGCCCTAAATGTGTACGCAATAAAATTATTTAAAAACCCTACATTTCTGTGTATGATGTTGTCATTTTAGAGTGATGAGAGTGTTCGAGTAAGATCCCTGTGCCTAACAAATAATATTACAAGTATATTGTATCTATGGTAAAAGTGACCTTATATGTGGTGCTACATGCTGAACATGTAATCATGAGAACCTGTGTAGAAAATGATGGATTAGAGAGAGATAAAGGGACATAACTGCTCTTAAAATCAAGAAAATTTCCAACTTCACTGTCTACTTCTTTACATACTGTATATGTATAGACCTGAAATATGCTCTAATTAAGTAAACAACTCCCCAACAAGATTTTGAATACCTGTTCTCTTCTTACATTCTATTCTATGCCATCCTAATAGTGAAAACTAAAGATTCATGCAATTCAGTCAAATGTCAAAGGGGAGGTGGCTTGTTTACAAGTACCACCCATAAATGAGAAAATGGTGTTAACTGTGTTTTTTGTGTACAAAATGTCTCTAAAATGACTTATTTCTCTATCTGCAAGTATTTTTTCATAAATATGTATCATGGTGCTGAGAAGAAATGTGATCTACTGTACCTGAGACCTGTCAATCAGTACAATTTGTTAATTACATGTAGAACATGTAAAACTACATGTAATCTATGTAAAAAGAATACACAGTATATGAAGTACCCCAAATAACATTATTTTAACCACTAAGCTTATTTACATGTACTTACATGTCACTATGATACTTGACCAGATTCTGGTTTTCCATAGTACTAAAGCATAGCTTACCCCCCTTGACTCTGTTGTCTACCATTGTGACACTAATGTGATACATCTATTGAAATAAAGAGTTGTATTACATATCTAATACATTTATCTTGATAATATTAATGAAATTGACTGAATTCCATGGGTTTCAAAAAATGCCATTCTCTTAAAGAATTCTGACATCTCATGTCATTGACGTCAACTCCCATTTTTGACAAATCTGACTTATTCTGAGTGAAACTACACCAATACATCATGTCGACCGCCCTAAATGTGTACGCAATAAAATTATTTAAAAACCCTACATTTCTGTGTATGATGTTGTCATTTTAGAGTGATGAGAGTGTTCGAGTAAGATCCCTGTGCCTAACAAATAATATTACAAGTATATTGTATCTATGGTAAAAGTGACCTTATATGTGGTGCTACATGCTGAACATGTAATCATGAGAACCTGTGTAGAAAATGATGGATTAGAGAGAGATAAAGGGACATAACTGCTCTTAAAATCAAGAAAATTTCCAACTTCACTGTCTACTTCTTTACATACTGTATATGTATAGACCTGAAATATGCTCTAATTAAGTAAACAACTCCCCAACAAGATTTTGAATACCTGTTCTCTTCTTACATTCTATTCTATGCCATCCTAATAGTGAAAACTAAAGATTCATGCAATTCAGTCAAATGTCAAAGGGGAGGTGGCTTGTTTACAAGTACCACCCATAAATGAGAAAATGGTGTTAACTGTGTTTTTTGTGTACAAAATGTCTCTAAAATGACTTATTTCTCTATCTGCAAGTATTTTTTCATAAATATGTATCATGGTGCTGAGAAGAAATGTGATCTACTGTACCTGAGACCTGTCAATCAGTACAATTTGTTAATTACATGTAGAACATGTAAAACTACATGTAATCTATGTAAAAAGAATACACAGTATATGAAGTACCCCAAATAACATTATTTTAACCACTAAGCTTATTTACATGTACTTACATGTCACTATGATACTTGACCAGATTCTGGTTTTCCATAGTACTAAAGCATAGCTTACCCCCCTTGACTCTGTTGTCTACCATTGTGACACTAATGTGATACATCTATTGAAATAAAGAGTTGTATTACATATCTAATACATTTATCTTGATAATATTAATGAAATTGACTGAATTCCATGGGTTTCAAAAAATGCCATTCTCTTAAAGGTGGCAGGGAACAGTTTCTTTGGTTTTGAAACATGTGGATAGGGGGTATACACCAAAGTCAGATTATGACAGACTAATGAAAAATCATATTTCCCTTTTATGTCAATACTTGTATTTCATATTAGTGTAGTTAATAAATTATGACCCTAAATTACATGTAATCTATAAATACTGGTGCTGGTGCACAAAACATGCTCTGAGCAGGTTCCCCTTTTTTGCTTTGATTTTCCCTCATTTGGGCTAATCCGCACCACCCCCACACCATCACAGTACCAAACATGGGGATTTAGACACTGTGCACAATCAAGAACCCTATCTGCCCTTCTCAAAAATCTACCTCTCATATGGGGCCATCCACCTTCCCTCACAGCTACAGACCTTTTGCTAGACCCTGCATGTTTTCACCGGAATTTCTTCAGCAACTGACCACGTGTCTTAGTTTCGTATTTGCACCCATCTATATGCTAGGAATCATGGTGACACCTACATGTTGTATATCAACATTTTTACTAAGCACTCAGCTACATTTGACATGCATCCTAAAATTATTGTATACATTTTTACACATGTAATATCACTTCAAATACAGGGCAATTCCATTTTTTGAAAAAGTTGACCGGGCCTATAGTGCGAAACTGTCCCCTGCTACCTTTAAGAATTCTGACATCTCATGTCATTGACGTCAACTCCCATTTTTGACAAATCTGACTTATTCTGAGTGAAACTACACCAATACATCATGTCGACCGCCCTAAATGTGTACGCAATAAAATTATTTAAAAACCCTACATTTCTGTGTATGATGTTGTCATTTTAGAGTGATGAGAGTGTTCGAGTAAGATCCCTGTGCCTAACAAATAATATTACAAGTATATTGTATCTATGGTAAAAGTGACCTTATATGTGGTGCTACATGCTGAACATGTAATCATGAGAACCTGTGTAGAAAATGATGGATTAGAGAGAGATAAAGGGACATAACTGCTCTTAAAATCAAGAAAATTTCCAACTTCACTGTCTACTTCTTTACATACTGTATATGTATAGACCTGAAATATGCTCTAATTAAGTAAACAACTCCCCAACAAGATTTTGAATACCTGTTCTCTTCTTACATTCTATTCTATGCCATCCTAATAGTGAAAACTAAAGATTCATGCAATTCAGTCAAATGTCAAAGGGGAGGTGGCTTGTTTACAAGTACCACCCATAAATGAGAAAATGGTGTTAACTGTGTTTTTTGTGTACAAAATGTCTCTAAAATGACTTATTTCTCTATCTGCAAGTATTTTTTCATAAATATGTATCATGGTGCTGAGAAGAAATGTGATCTACTGTACCTGAGACCTGTCAATCAGTACAATTTGTTAATTACATGTAGAACATGTAAAACTACATGTAATCTATGTAAAAAGAATACACAGTATATGAAGTACCCCAAATAACATTATTTTAACCACTAAGCTTATTTACATGTACTTACATGTCACTATGATACTTGACCAGATTCTGGTTTTCCATAGTACTAAAGCATAGCTTACCCCCCTTGACTCTGTTGTCTACCATTGTGACACTAATGTGATACATCTATTGAAATAAAGAGTTGTATTACATATCTAATACATTTATCTTGATAATATTAATGAAATTGACTGAATTCCATGGGTTTCAAAAAATGCCATTCTCTTAAAGGTGGCAGGGGACAGTTTCTTTGGTTTTGAAACATGTGGATAGGGGGTATACACCAAAGTCAGATTATGACAGACTAATGAAAAATCATATTTCCCTTTTATGTCAATACTTGTATTTCATATTAGTGTAGTTAATAAATTATGACCCTAAATTACATGTAATCTATAAATACTGGTGCTGGTGCACAAAACATGCTCTGAGCAGGTTCCCCTTTTTTGCTTTGATTTTCCCTCATTTGGGCTAATCCGCACCACCCCCACACCATCACAGTACCAAACATGGGGATTTAGACACTGTGCACAATCAAGAACCCTATCTGCCCTTCTCAAAAATCTACCTCTCATATGGGGCCATCCACCTTCCCTCACAGCTACAGACCTTTTGCTAGACCCTGCATGTTTTCACCGGAATTTCTTCAGCAACTGACCACGTGTCTTAGTTTCGTATTTGCACCCATCTATATGCTAGGAATCATGGTGACACCTACATGTTGTATATCAACATTTTTACTAAGCACTCAGCTACATTTGACATGCATCCTAAAATTATTGTATACATTTTTACACATGTAATATCACTTCAAATACAGGGCAATTCCATTTTTTGAAAAAGTTGACCGGGCCTATAGTGCGAAACTGTCCCCTGCTACCTTTAAGAATTCTGACATCTCATGTCATTGACGTCAACTCCCATTTTTGACAAATCTGACTTATTCTGAGTGAAACTACACCAATACATCATGTCGACCGCCCTAAATGTGTACGCAATAAAATTATTTAAAAACCCTACATTTCTGTGTATGATGTTGTCATTTTAGAGTGATGAGAGTGTTCGAGTAAGATCCCTGTGCCTAACAAATAATATTACAAGTATATTGTATCTATGGTAAAAGTGACCTTATATGTGGTGCTACATGCTGAACATGTAATCATGAGAACCTGTGTAGAAAATGATGGATTAGAGAGAGATAAAGGGACATAACTGCTCTTAAAATCAAGAAAATTTCCAACTTCACTGTCTACTTCTTTACATACTGTATATGTATAGACCTGAAATATGCTCTAATTAAGTAAACAACTCCCCAACAAGATTTTGAATACCTGTTCTCTTCTTACATTCTATTCTATGCCATCCTAATAGTGAAAACTAAAGATTCATGCAATTCAGTCAAATGTCAAAGGGGAGGTGGCTTGTTTACAAGTACCACCCATAAATGAGAAAATGGTGTTAACTGTGTTTTTTGTGTACAAAATGTCTCTAAAATGACTTATTTCTCTATCTGCAAGTATTTTTTCATAAATATGTATCATGGTGCTGAGAAGAAATGTGATCTACTGTACCTGAGACCTGTCAATCAGTACAATTTGTTAATTACATGTAGAACATGTAAAACTACATGTAATCTATGTAAAAAGAATACACAGTATATGAAGTACCCCAAATAACATTATTTTAACCACTAAGCTTATTTACATGTACTTACATGTCACTATGATACTTGACCAGATTCTGGTTTTCCATAGTACTAAAGCATAGCTTACCCCCCTTGACTCTGTTGTCTACCATTGTGACACTAATGTGATACATCTATTGAAATAAAGAGTTGTATTACATATCTAATACATTTATCTTGATAATATTAATGAAATTGACTGAATTCCATGGGTTTCAAAAAATGCCATTCTCTTAAAGGTGGCAGGGGACAGTTTCTTTGGTTTTGAAACATGTGGATAGGGGGTATACACCAAAGTCAGATTATGACAGACTAATGAAAAATCATATTTCCCTTTTATGTCAATACTTGTATTTCATATTAGTGTAGTTAATAAATTATGACCCTAAATTACATGTAATCTATAAATACTGGTGCTGGTGCACAAAACATGCTCTGAGCAGGTTCCCCTTTTTTGCTTTGATTTTCCCTCATTTGGGCTAATCCGCACCACCCCCACACCATCACAGTACCAAACATGGGGATTTAGACACTGTGCACAATCAAGAACCCTATCTGCCCTTCTCAAAAATCTACCTCTCATATGGGGCCATCCACCTTCCCTCACAGCTACAGACCTTTTGCTAGACCCTGCATGTTTTCACCGGAATTTCTTCAGCAACTGACCACGTGTCTTAGTTTCGTATTTGCACCCATCTATATGCTAGGAATCATGGTGACACCTACATGTTGTATATCAACATTTTTACTAAGCACTCAGCTACATTTGACATGCATCCTAAAATTATTGTATACATTTTTACACATGTAATATCACTTCAAATACAGGGCAATTCCATTTTTTGAAAAAGTTGACCGGGCCTATAGTGCGAAACTGTCCCCTGCTACCTTTAAGAATTCTGACATCTCATGTCATTGACGTCAACTCCCATTTTTGACAAATCTGACTTATTCTGAGTGAAACTACACCAATACATCATGTCGACCGCCCTAAATGTGTACGCAATAAAATTATTTAAAAACCCTACATTTCTGTGTATGATGTTGTCATTTTAGAGTGATGAGAGTGTTCGAGTAAGATCCCTGTGCCTAACAAATAATATTACAAGTATATTGTATCTATGGTAAAAGTGACCTTATATGTGGTGCTACATGCTGAACATGTAATCATGAGAACCTGTGTAGAAAATGATGGATTAGAGAGAGATAAAGGGACATAACTGCTCTTAAAATCAAGAAAATTTCCAACTTCACTGTCTACTTCTTTACATACTGTATATGTATAGACCTGAAATATGCTCTAATTAAGTAAACAACTCCCCAACAAGATTTTGAATACCTGTTCTCTTCTTACATTCTATTCTATGCCATCCTAATAGTGAAAACTAAAGATTCATGCAATTCAGTCAAATGTCAAAGGGGAGGTGGCTTGTTTACAAGTACCACCCATAAATGAGAAAATGGTGTTAACTGTGTTTTTTGTGTACAAAATGTCTCTAAAATGACTTATTTCTCTATCTGCAAGTATTTTTTCATAAATATGTATCATGGTGCTGAGAAGAAATGTGATCTACTGTACCTGAGACCTGTCAATCAGTACAATTTGTTAATTACATGTAGAACATGTAAAACTACATGTAATCTATGTAAAAAGAATACACAGTATATGAAGTACCCCAAATAACATTATTTTAACCACTAAGCTTATTTACATGTACTTACATGTCACTATGATACTTGACCAGATTCTGGTTTTCCATAGTACTAAAGCATAGCTTACCCCCCTTGACTCTGTTGTCTACCATTGTGACACTAATGTGATACATCTATTGAAATAAAGAGTTGTATTACATATCTAATACATTTATCTTGATAATATTAATGAAATTGACTGAATTCCATGGGTTTCAAAAAATGCCATTCTCTTAAAGGTGGCAGGGGACAGTTTCTTTGGTTTTGAAACATGTGGATAGGGGGTATACACCAAAGTCAGATTATGACAGACTAATGAAAAATCATATTTCCCTTTTATGTCAATACTTGTATTTCATATTAGTGTAGTTAATAAATTATGACCCTAAATTACATGTAATCTATAAATACTGGTGCTGGTGCACAAAACATGCTCTGAGCAGGTTCCCCTTTTTTGCTTTGATTTTCCCTCATTTGGGCTAATCCGCACCACCCCCACACCATCACAGTACCAAACATGGGGATTTAGACACTGTGCACAATCAAGAACCCTATCTGCCCTTCTCAAAAATCTACCTCTCATATGGGGCCATCCACCTTCCCTCACAGCTACAGACCTTTTGCTAGACCCTGCATGTTTTCACCGGAATTTCTTCAGCAACTGACCACGTGTCTTAGTTTCGTATTTGCACCCATCTATATGCTAGGAATCATGGTGACACCTACATGTTGTATATCAACATTTTTACTAAGCACTCAGCTACATTTGACATGCATCCTAAAATTATTGTATACATTTTTACACATGTAATATCACTTCAAATACAGGGCAATTCCATTTTTTGAAAAAGTTGACCGGGCCTATAGTGCGAAACTGTCCCCTGCTACCTTTAAGAATTCTGACATCTCATGTCATTGACGTCAACTCCCATTTTTGACAAATCTGACTTATTCTGAGTGAAACTACACCAATACATCATGTCGACCGCCCTAAATGTGTACGCAATAAAATTATTTAAAAACCCTACATTTCTGTGTATGATGTTGTCATTTTAGAGTGATGAGAGTGTTCGAGTAAGATCCCTGTGCCTAACAAATAATATTACAAGTATATTGTATCTATGGTAAAAGTGACCTTATATGTGGTGCTACATGCTGAACATGTAATCATGAGAACCTGTGTAGAAAATGATGGATTAGAGAGAGATAAAGGGACATAACTGCTCTTAAAATCAAGAAAATTTCCAACTTCACTGTCTACTTCTTTACATACTGTATATGTATAGACCTGAAATATGCTCTAATTAAGTAAACAACTCCCCAACAAGATTTTGAATACCTGTTCTCTTCTTACATTCTATTCTATGCCATCCTAATAGTGAAAACTAAAGATTCATGCAATTCAGTCAAATGTCAAAGGGGAGGTGGCTTGTTTACAAGTACCACCCATAAATGAGAAAATGGTGTTAACTGTGTTTTTTGTGTACAAAATGTCTCTAAAATGACTTATTTCTCTATCTGCAAGTATTTTTTCATAAATATGTATCATGGTGCTGAGAAGAAATGTGATCTACTGTACCTGAGACCTGTCAATCAGTACAATTTGTTAATTACATGTAGAACATGTAAAACTACATGTAATCTATGTAAAAAGAATACACAGTATATGAAGTACCCCAAATAACATTATTTTAACCACTAAGCTTATTTACATGTACTTACATGTCACTATGATACTTGACCAGATTCTGGTTTTCCATAGTACTAAAGCATAGCTTACCCCCCTTGACTCTGTTGTCTACCATTGTGACACTAATGTGATACATCTATTGAAATAAAGAGTTGTATTACATATCTAATACATTTATCTTGATAATATTAATGAAATTGACTGAATTCCATGGGTTTCAAAAAATGCCATTCTCTTAAAGGTGGCAGGGGACAGTTTCTTTGGTTTTGAAACATGTGGATAGGGGGTATACACCAAAGTCAGATTATGACAGACTAATGAAAAATCATATTTCCCTTTTATGTCAATACTTGTATTTCATATTAGTGTAGTTAATAAATTATGACCCTAAATTACATGTAATCTATAAATACTGGTGCTGGTGCACAAAACATGCTCTGAGCAGGTTCCCCTTTTTTGCTTTGATTTTCCCTCATTTGGGCTAATCCGCACCACCCCCACACCATCACAGTACCAAACATGGGGATTTAGACACTGTGCACAATCAAGAACCCTATCTGCCCTTCTCAAAAATCTACCTCTCATATGGGGCCATCCACCTTCCCTCACAGCTACAGACCTTTTGCTAGACCCTGCATGTTTTCACCGGAATTTCTTCAGCAACTGACCACGTGTCTTAGTTTCGTATTTGCACCCATCTATATGCTAGGAATCATGGTGACACCTACATGTTGTATATCAACATTTTTACTAAGCACTCAGCTACATTTGACATGCATCCTAAAATTATTGTATACATTTTTACACATGTAATATCACTTCAAATACAGGGCAATTCCATTTTTTGAAAAAGTTGACCGGGCCTATAGTGCGAAACTGTCCCCTGCTACCTTTAAGAATTCTGACATCTCATGTCATTGACGTCAACTCCCATTTTTGACAAATCTGACTTATTCTGAGTGAAACTACACCAATACATCATGTCGACCGCCCTAAATGTGTACGCAATAAAATTATTTAAAAACCCTACATTTCTGTGTATGATGTTGTCATTTTAGAGTGATGAGAGTGTTCGAGTAAGATCCCTGTGCCTAACAAATAATATTACAAGTATATTGTATCTATGGTAAAAGTGACCTTATATGTGGTGCTACATGCTGAACATGTAATCATGAGAACCTGTGTAGAAAATGATGGATTAGAGAGAGATAAAGGGACATAACTGCTCTTAAAATCAAGAAAATTTCCAACTTCACTGTCTACTTCTTTACATACTGTATATGTATAGACCTGAAATATGCTCTAATTAAGTAAACAACTCCCCAACAAGATTTTGAATACCTGTTCTCTTCTTACATTCTATTCTATGCCATCCTAATAGTGAAAACTAAAGATTCATGCAATTCAGTCAAATGTCAAAGGGGAGGTGGCTTGTTTACAAGTACCACCCATAAATGAGAAAATGGTGTTAACTGTGTTTTTTGTGTACAAAATGTCTCTAAAATGACTTATTTCTCTATCTGCAAGTATTTTTTCATAAATATGTATCATGGTGCTGAGAAGAAATGTGATCTACTGTACCTGAGACCTGTCAATCAGTACAATTTGTTAATTACATGTAGAACATGTAAAACTACATGTAATCTATGTAAAAAGAATACACAGTATATGAAGTACCCCAAATAACATTATTTTAACCACTAAGCTTATTTACATGTACTTACATGTCACTATGATACTTGACCAGATTCTGGTTTTCCATAGTACTAAAGCATAGCTTACCCCCCTTGACTCTGTTGTCTACCATTGTGACACTAATGTGATACATCTATTGAAATAAAGAGTTGTATTACATATCTAATACATTTATCTTGATAATATTAATGAAATTGACTGAATTCCATGGGTTTCAAAAAATGCCATTCTCTTAAAGGTGGCAGGGGACAGTTTCTTTGGTTTTGAAACATGTGGATAGGGGGTATACACCAAAGTCAGATTATGACAGACTAATGAAAAATCATATTTCCCTTTTATGTCAATACTTGTATTTCATATTAGTGTAGTTAATAAATTATGACCCTAAATTACATGTAATCTATAAATACTGGTGCTGGTGCACAAAACATGCTCTGAGCAGGTTCCCCTTTTTTGCTTTGATTTTCCCTCATTTGGGCTAATCCGCACCACCCCCACACCATCACAGTACCAAACATGGGGATTTAGACACTGTGCACAATCAAGAACCCTATCTGCCCTTCTCAAAAATCTACCTCTCATATGGGGCCATCCACCTTCCCTCACAGCTACAGACCTTTTGCTAGACCCTGCATGTTTTCACCGGAATTTCTTCAGCAACTGACCACGTGTCTTAGTTTCGTATTTGCACCCATCTATATGCTAGGAATCATGGTGACACCTACATGTTGTATATCAACATTTTTACTAAGCACTCAGCTACATTTGACATGCATCCTAAAATTATTGTATACATTTTTACACATGTAATATCACTTCAAATACAGGGCAATTCCATTTTTTGAAAAAGTTGACCGGGCCTATAGTGCGAAACTGTCCCCTGCTACCTTTAAGAATTCTGACATCTCATGTCATTGACGTCAACTCCCATTTTTGACAAATCTGACTTATTCTGAGTGAAACTACACCAATACATCATGTCGACCGCCCTAAATGTGTACGCAATAAAATTATTTAAAAACCCTACATTTCTGTGTATGATGTTGTCATTTTAGAGTGATGAGAGTGTTCGAGTAAGATCCCTGTGCCTAACAAATAATATTACAAGTATATTGTATCTATGGTAAAAGTGACCTTATATGTGGTGCTACATGCTGAACATGTAATCATGAGAACCTGTGTAGAAAATGATGGATTAGAGAGAGATAAAGGGACATAACTGCTCTTAAAATCAAGAAAATTTCCAACTTCACTGTCTACTTCTTTACATACTGTATATGTATAGACCTGAAATATGCTCTAATTAAGTAAACAACTCCCCAACAAGATTTTGAATACCTGTTCTCTTCTTACATTCTATTCTATGCCATCCTAATAGTGAAAACTAAAGATTCATGCAATTCAGTCAAATGTCAAAGGGGAGGTGGCTTGTTTACAAGTACCACCCATAAATGAGAAAATGGTGTTAACTGTGTTTTTTGTGTACAAAATGTCTCTAAAATGACTTATTTCTCTATCTGCAAGTATTTTTTCATAAATATGTATCATGGTGCTGAGAAGAAATGTGATCTACTGTACCTGAGACCTGTCAATCAGTACAATTTGTTAATTACATGTAGAACATGTAAAACTACATGTAATCTATGTAAAAAGAATACACAGTATATGAAGTACCCCAAATAACATTATTTTAACCACTAAGCTTATTTACATGTACTTACATGTCACTATGATACTTGACCAGATTCTGGTTTTCCATAGTACTAAAGCATAGCTTACCCCCCTTGACTCTGTTGTCTACCATTGTGACACTAATGTGATACATCTATTGAAATAAAGAGTTGTATTACATATCTAATACATTTATCTTGATAATATTAATGAAATTGACTGAATTCCATGGGTTTCAAAAAATGCCATTCTCTTAAAGGTGGCAGGGGACAGTTTCTTTGGTTTTGAAACATGTGGATAGGGGGTATACACCAAAGTCAGATTATGACAGACTAATGAAAAATCATATTTCCCTTTTATGTCAATACTTGTATTTCATATTAGTGTAGTTAATAAATTATGACCCTAAATTACATGTAATCTATAAATACTGGTGCTGGTGCACAAAACATGCTCTGAGCAGGTTCCCCTTTTTTGCTTTGATTTTCCCTCATTTGGGCTAATCCGCACCACCCCCACACCATCACAGTACCAAACATGGGGATTTAGACACTGTGCACAATCAAGAACCCTATCTGCCCTTCTCAAAAATCTACCTCTCATATGGGGCCATCCACCTTCCCTCACAGCTACAGACCTTTTGCTAGACCCTGCATGTTTTCACCGGAATTTCTTCAGCAACTGACCACGTGTCTTAGTTTCGTATTTGCACCCATCTATATGCTAGGAATCATGGTGACACCTACATGTTGTATATCAACATTTTTACTAAGCACTCAGCTACATTTGACATGCATCCTAAAATTATTGTATACATTTTTACACATGTAATATCACTTCAAATACAGGGCAATTCCATTTTTTGAAAAAGTTGACCGGGCCTATAGTGCGAAACTGTCCCCTGCTACCTTTAAGAATTCTGACATCTCATGTCATTGACGTCAACTCCCATTTTTGACAAATCTGACTTATTCTGAGTGAAACTACACCAATACATCATGTCGACCGCCCTAAATGTGTACGCAATAAAATTATTTAAAAACCCTACATTTCTGTGTATGATGTTGTCATTTTAGAGTGATGAGAGTGTTCGAGTAAGATCCCTGTGCCTAACAAATAATATTACAAGTATATTGTATCTATGGTAAAAGTGACCTTATATGTGGTGCTACATGCTGAACATGTAATCATGAGAACCTGTGTAGAAAATGATGGATTAGAGAGAGATAAAGGGACATAACTGCTCTTAAAATCAAGAAAATTTCCAACTTCACTGTCTACTTCTTTACATACTGTATATGTATAGACCTGAAATATGCTCTAATTAAGTAAACAACTCCCCAACAAGATTTTGAATACCTGTTCTCTTCTTACATTCTATTCTATGCCATCCTAATAGTGAAAACTAAAGATTCATGCAATTCAGTCAAATGTCAAAGGGGAGGTGGCTTGTTTACAAGTACCACCCATAAATGAGAAAATGGTGTTAACTGTGTTTTTTGTGTACAAAATGTCTCTAAAATGACTTATTTCTCTATCTGCAAGTATTTTTTCATAAATATGTATCATGGTGCTGAGAAGAAATGTGATCTACTGTACCTGAGACCTGTCAATCAGTACAATTTGTTAATTACATGTAGAACATGTAAAACTACATGTAATCTATGTAAAAAGAATACACAGTATATGAAGTACCCCAAATAACATTATTTTAACCACTAAGCTTATTTACATGTACTTACATGTCACTATGATACTTGACCAGATTCTGGTTTTCCATAGTACTAAAGCATAGCTTACCCCCCTTGACTCTGTTGTCTACCATTGTGACACTAATGTGATACATCTATTGAAATAAAGAGTTGTATTACATATCTAATACATTTATCTTGATAATATTAATGAAATTGACTGAATTCCATGGGTTTCAAAAAATGCCATTCTCTTAAAGGTGGCAGGGGACAGTTTCTTTGGTTTTGAAACATGTGGATAGGGGGTATACACCAAAGTCAGATTATGACAGACTAATGAAAAATCATATTTCCCTTTTATGTCAATACTTGTATTTCATATTAGTGTAGTTAATAAATTATGACCCTAAATTACATGTAATCTATAAATACTGGTGCTGGTGCACAAAACATGCTCTGAGCAGGTTCCCCTTTTTTGCTTTGATTTTCCCTCATTTGGGCTAATCCGCACCACCCCCACACCATCACAGTACCAAACATGGGGATTTAGACACTGTGCACAATCAAGAACCCTATCTGCCCTTCTCAAAAATCTACCTCTCATATGGGGCCATCCACCTTCCCTCACAGCTACAGACCTTTTGCTAGACCCTGCATGTTTTCACCGGAATTTCTTCAGCAACTGACCACGTGTCTTAGTTTCGTATTTGCACCCATCTATATGCTAGGAATCATGGTGACACCTACATGTTGTATATCAACATTTTTACTAAGCACTCAGCTACATTTGACATGCATCCTAAAATTATTGTATACATTTTTACACATGTAATATCACTTCAAATACAGGGCAATTCCATTTTTTGAAAAAGTTGACCGGGCCTATAGTGCGAAACTGTCCCCTGCTACCTTTAAGAATTCTGACATCTCATGTCATTGACGTCAACTCCCATTTTTGACAAATCTGACTTATTCTGAGTGAAACTACACCAATACATCATGTCGACCGCCCTAAATGTGTACGCAATAAAATTATTTAAAAACCCTACATTTCTGTGTATGATGTTGTCATTTTAGAGTGATGAGAGTGTTCGAGTAAGATCCCTGTGCCTAACAAATAATATTACAAGTATATTGTATCTATGGTAAAAGTGACCTTATATGTGGTGCTACATGCTGAACATGTAATCATGAGAACCTGTGTAGAAAATGATGGATTAGAGAGAGATAAAGGGACATAACTGCTCTTAAAATCAAGAAAATTTCCAACTTCACTGTCTACTTCTTTACATACTGTATATGTATAGACCTGAAATATGCTCTAATTAAGTAAACAACTCCCCAACAAGATTTTGAATACCTGTTCTCTTCTTACATTCTATTCTATGCCATCCTAATAGTGAAAACTAAAGATTCATGCAATTCAGTCAAATGTCAAAGGGGAGGTGGCTTGTTTACAAGTACCACCCATAAATGAGAAAATGGTGTTAACTGTGTTTTTTGTGTACAAAATGTCTCTAAAATGACTTATTTCTCTATCTGCAAGTATTTTTTCATAAATATGTATCATGGTGCTGAGAAGAAATGTGATCTACTGTACCTGAGACCTGTCAATCAGTACAATTTGTTAATTACATGTAGAACATGTAAAACTACATGTAATCTATGTAAAAAGAATACACAGTATATGAAGTACCCCAAATAACATTATTTTAACCACTAAGCTTATTTACATGTACTTACATGTCACTATGATACTTGACCAGATTCTGGTTTTCCATAGTACTAAAGCATAGCTTACCCCCCTTGACTCTGTTGTCTACCATTGTGACACTAATGTGATACATCTATTGAAATAAAGAGTTGTATTACATATCTAATACATTTATCTTGATAATATTAATGAAATTGACTGAATTCCATGGGTTTCAAAAAATGCCATTCTCTTAAAGGTGGCAGGGGACAGTTTCTTTGGTTTTGAAACATGTGGATAGGGGGTATACACCAAAGTCAGATTATGACAGACTAATGAAAAATCATATTTCCCTTTTATGTCAATACTTGTATTTCATATTAGTGTAGTTAATAAATTATGACCCTAAATTACATGTAATCTATAAATACTGGTGCTGGTGCACAAAACATGCTCTGAGCAGGTTCCCCTTTTTTGCTTTGATTTTCCCTCATTTGGGCTAATCCGCACCACCCCCACACCATCACAGTACCAAACATGGGGATTTAGACACTGTGCACAATCAAGAACCCTATCTGCCCTTCTCAAAAATCTACCTCTCATATGGGGCCATCCACCTTCCCTCACAGCTACAGACCTTTTGCTAGACCCTGCATGTTTTCACCGGAATTTCTTCAGCAACTGACCACGTGTCTTAGTTTCGTATTTGCACCCATCTATATGCTAGGAATCATGGTGACACCTACATGTTGTATATCAACATTTTTACTAAGCACTCAGCTACATTTGACATGCATCCTAAAATTATTGTATACATTTTTACACATGTAATATCACTTCAAATACAGGGCAATTCCATTTTTTGAAAAAGTTGACCGGGCCTATAGTGCGAAACTGTCCCCTGCTACCTTTAAGAATTCTGACATCTCATGTCATTGACGTCAACTCCCATTTTTGACAAATCTGACTTATTCTGAGTGAAACTACACCAATACATCATGTCGACCGCCCTAAATGTGTACGCAATAAAATTATTTAAAAACCCTACATTTCTGTGTATGATGTTGTCATTTTAGAGTGATGAGAGTGTTCGAGTAAGATCCCTGTGCCTAACAAATAATATTACAAGTATATTGTATCTATGGTAAAAGTGACCTTATATGTGGTGCTACATGCTGAACATGTAATCATGAGAACCTGTGTAGAAAATGATGGATTAGAGAGAGATAAAGGGACATAACTGCTCTTAAAATCAAGAAAATTTCCAACTTCACTGTCTACTTCTTTACATACTGTATATGTATAGACCTGAAATATGCTCTAATTAAGTAAACAACTCCCCAACAAGATTTTGAATACCTGTTCTCTTCTTACATTCTATTCTATGCCATCCTAATAGTGAAAACTAAAGATTCATGCAATTCAGTCAAATGTCAAAGGGGAGGTGGCTTGTTTACAAGTACCACCCATAAATGAGAAAATGGTGTTAACTGTGTTTTTTGTGTACAAAATGTCTCTAAAATGACTTATTTCTCTATCTGCAAGTATTTTTTCATAAATATGTATCATGGTGCTGAGAAGAAATGTGATCTACTGTACCTGAGACCTGTCAATCAGTACAATTTGTTAATTACATGTAGAACATGTAAAACTACATGTAATCTATGTAAAAAGAATACACAGTATATGAAGTACCCCAAATAACATTATTTTAACCACTAAGCTTATTTACATGTACTTACATGTCACTATGATACTTGACCAGATTCTGGTTTTCCATAGTACTAAAGCATAGCTTACCCCCCTTGACTCTGTTGTCTACCATTGTGACACTAATGTGATACATCTATTGAAATAAAGAGTTGTATTACATATCTAATACATTTATCTTGATAATATTAATGAAATTGACTGAATTCCATGGGTTTCAAAAAATGCCATTCTCTTAAAGGTGGCAGGGGACAGTTTCTTTGGTTTTGAAACATGTGGATAGGGGGTATACACCAAAGTCAGATTATGACAGACTAATGAAAAATCATATTTCCCTTTTATGTCAATACTTGTATTTCATATTAGTGTAGTTAATAAATTATGACCCTAAATTACATGTAATCTATAAATACTGGTGCTGGTGCACAAAACATGCTCTGAGCAGGTTCCCCTTTTTTGCTTTGATTTTCCCTCATTTGGGCTAATCCGCACCACCCCCACACCATCACAGTACCAAACATGGGGATTTAGACACTGTGCACAATCAAGAACCCTATCTGCCCTTCTCAAAAATCTACCTCTCATATGGGGCCATCCACCTTCCCTCACAGCTACAGACCTTTTGCTAGACCCTGCATGTTTTCACCGGAATTTCTTCAGCAACTGACCACGTGTCTTAGTTTCGTATTTGCACCCATCTATATGCTAGGAATCATGGTGACACCTACATGTTGTATATCAACATTTTTACTAAGCACTCAGCTACATTTGACATGCATCCTAAAATTATTGTATACATTTTTACACATGTAATATCACTTCAAATACAGGGCAATTCCATTTTTTGAAAAAGTTGACCGGGCCTATAGTGCGAAACTGTCCCCTGCTACCTTAGCCAAAACCATAAACCTGCAAAATATCAGCCTACGTATTAAACAAGTTGTACTTCAACCAATTCGTGAACACAACAGTATATATGATAAGGATATCATTAACCTAGTCAAAACAACCCAAGATACCCAGCTCGTGAAATCATTCATGGAATCGAAAATAATAATTCAGAATTAGGATATTTTTGAAGAATATGTTTAATAAAGAAAACGTCAAAAACAAAAGAAGTTTTGGAATGTGCCTGTGGATCCAGCAAAATTCAAATACAGCAAGGAAATACATCTTTTAAATTTAAGTTTTGATAAAAAGTTGATATAATAATGACCGATGGAATTAAACGAAAGTTGTTAATCTTTAAGTTGGAGCAGATAAATATTCGTACACTAAGGGGAAATATTCGTTTAGGCATATCAGTGATTTTCCGATATTCGTGTCAATTAAAGGAATTTAGAATTAAATTTGTTTCTGTTTAACAAAAGCATTGTCTTTCTCTGGTTTTCAGTCTACCTGTAGATATCTAATACGTTGTTGGGTTTACCTAGCACCGTCCATTAAGTTGATAATTACCGTCCATTATTATTTTTACATTGGATGATATCTGTCCATAGGGGATGTACGTCTCGTTTCTCGTCACTTCCGGTGACAAACAAATCCGATTCAGTATTACGTGTATAGAATTGGGCCAACTACACGTCCGAAAAACAAACGCTTGTGCGAAAATCAGAGAACGCAGTGTACCACAACCATTTGTTATGTCCCTGTTTAACAAGTTGAAGTACATTGTCAATGCAGTGGTTCAAGTGTCGATAGAGAACAAGTTGTATAAAGTAACCAGGTAACTGCAGGTATACCTTCATCTTCAAGAATGATTATTCGATAATTACGCAATTCATTTATACCTTTAATTCAACTTACTTCTTGTCTTTCAATTCAAACAACTGATTAGACATACAAATGTACAATGTAACTCAGGTAGATAATTTTATGATGTGGCTAAAATTGAGGTGAGGGTGTCATGGTTATATTATGATATATTACTTCACCGGGTTTGTTTTTTTAATCATTATTATTATTTAAGCATTTTGGAGAAATTGGTATTATTAAGATAACTTGATTATCTATGGCTTTATTAAGTTTGTATGTATTTAACAAGAAATTACAGGGGGGGGGGGGGGTCCTTCCAATGTGGTAGAGAATTTGTAGAATGTATAATTAACGCCTGTTTACAATTAATTTCTGAGCTCACCAAAATTTTCTTTGTAATATTAGTTCTCATGCGTGTGGTATATACATGTACTAGTGGTATCAAGGTGAAGATAACGAACAGTGATCAATCTCATAACTCCTACAAGCAATACAAAATAGATAGTTGGGCAAACACGGACCCCTGGACACACCAAAGGTGGGATCAGGTGCCTATGAGGAGTAAGCATCAAGTAATAGAAAAATGTTACTAACAGTTATAGATAAATCATTGAGAGTGATCTACTAAATAATGAGGACATGTAAATGTCTTACTGGGCTGAGGAGTTCTTCACATATTTGTGTATTTAAAAAAAAAGAAAAGATCAATTTAGGGATTTGGCTGCACGAGTCTGAGTTTGAAGTGCACCTCTCGGTGGTCTATTCCTGTTCCCACCAACATGTGATGTGTTACTAGTCACCAGAAACTCGAGATGTTGTTCCTGATATATAGTTGAAGTTAAGCGCCCTTTCTCTGAAGCACAGATAACAATAGATAAAGCGGTACACAGTGTAAAGACTTTTACCTTGTAAGCATTCTTCATGTTTGGCTTTTTATCGTGGATTCTCTTTTTATAGGCTTCACTGTACATTAGATATAAACTTTATCGTGGATTCTCTTTTTATAGGCTTCACTGTACATTAGATATAAACTTTATCGTGGATTCTCTTTTTATAGGCTTCACTGTACATTAGATATAAACTTTATCGTGGATTCTTTTTTTATAGGCTTCACTGTACATTATATATGAACTTTATCGTGGATTCTCTTTTTATAGGCTTCACTGTACATTAGATATAAACTTTATCGTGGATTCTCTTTTTATAGGCTTCACTGTACATTAGATATAAACTTTATCGTGGATTCTCTTTTTATAGGCTTCACTGTACATTAGATATAAACTTTATCGTGGATTCTTTTTTTATAGGCTTCACTGTACATTATATATGAACTTTATCGTGGATTCTCTTTTTATAGGCTTCACTGTACATTAGATATAAACTTTATCGTGGATTCTCTTTTTATAGGCTTCACTGTACATTATATATGAACTTTATCGTGGATTCTCTTTTTATAGGCTTCACTGTACATTAGATATAAACTTTATCGTGGATTCTCTTTTTATAGGCTTCACTGTACATTAGATATAAACTTTATCGTGGATTCTCTTTTTATAGGCTTCACTGTACATTAGATATAAACTTTATCGTGGATTCTTTTTTTATAGGCTTCACTGTACATTATATATGAACTTTATCGTGGATTCTCTTTTTATAGGCTTCACTGTACATTAGATATAAACTTTATCGTGGATTCTCTTTTTATAGGCTTCACTGTACATTAGATATAAACTTTATCGTGGATTCTTTTTTATAGGCTTCATTGTACATTAGATATAAACTTTATCGTGGATTCTCTTTTTATAGGCTTCACTGTACATTAGATATAAACTTTATCGTGGATTCTCTTTTTATAGGCTTCACTGTACATTAGATATAAACTTTATCGTGGATTCTCTTTTTATAGGCTTCACTGTACATTAGATATAAACTTTATCGTGGATTCTCTTTTTATGGGCTTCACTGTACATTATATATAAACTTTTTGTTGTACTTAGAATACAGGAAGAGTATTTTCTCCCCCAAGTCCAGCCAACCTGATACAGGACCAGCTTTTGTGCAATATGAATTATTGCATCTCGATTGTTTGGACTACAGCCAACTGCATGCAAAATTATCCGGATCATCAAGGACTCTTGGTGGACAAAGAACATTACAAAGTGATAAAATTTTATTGCTGCAACTTGATTATTTGGACAACAGCTGACTGCAGAATTATCCGGGATCATAAAGGACTCTGAATGGACACATAACATTAACAGAATTATACTTTTGATTTTTTTCCCATTCCTGAATGAATTCAAAATCCGCATGATTTTACTGCTAAAATATACTTAGTTTAATAATAAAAATCAGTAGTGCATTTTTTTAATACTAAACTATTTGACACACAAGTTTTATTTTATTCATACAGGATTTGCAAAAAATAATAATAAATGAAGAAAATAATATCCAAAAAAAAAAAAAAAAAAAAAAGCGAGTTCTTAATTCCTGAAGATATGAACATGTAGAGCATTGTAGTAAAACAGTCACTCAAGGAAATTTTAAAAATATTACGGTTGAATAAACAGTTATTAATATTTAATATACTGTTCAATGCAGCACATGCACATATTTATCTTGGTTGATAATGGCTCGTAGACTGCTGGTATGTGGATTTTATCCTCTTTTCTTTTCTTTTTAGCCCTCTCGAAATACTCCCCTGGCTATTATGTAACACAGTTCAAATTTTTTATGAGCCAACAAATGCTGGAATATTCAAGGACACACCTGGTGGTAATTGATCACACCTGGCGAACACCTAAATCGTTTTCCAGTCGTGGGGTTTGCAGGAACTTTGTTGTGGAGCACATGTTGATCCTGTATTCAAAGTTGAAAAATAAGTGATTGCACCATTCGGTGTTACACAAGTCACTGCTTTGACGGTATGTCAGCACTTACAGGAACTGTATGTCATGGCCTGGGTATCAAGGTGTCCGGTAATATTTCAAGAGATTCGTCTCGATGGAATCGATCCTTCTAACCTAAATAAAAAATTGGAAGAAAAATCATTTTCATGCATTACCTTTCTCTTTATCTCAAGGAAGTTATGGAAGTCTTAAGTTAAAGCCACATTCTTGAATTTAGTATAAACAGTCAATACAGTTGTATGAACTTTAAAACATAACGTATCATGTTATCAAATTATAGCTACCCCCCCCCCCCCCTCCACCAAGTACCAACCGAATCTCAATGAATCCACTTTCTAAAACAATAATTTATTGTTTCATAATATTATATACTATCTCTTCTTTTTGAAAATTGTGTAAATATTACACTTATCTAAGTCTAGCTGCAATAATCAATGTAGCCCTCCGAATTGTTTTACTCTGACACCCCCCCCCCCTTTAAAAAAAAGAAATCAGTGATGAAATGTTGTTGTATATAGAAAGAGTACTATTTAGTAGTACTATAGCTGCTGTGTCTAGAAATGTTTTTGTATAAGTTTTCTCTATAGATCGTAAAATCATACTCCTCCCTCTATAAACATTTGATTTATACAATTTCAAGCTTGACTGCATGTGACGTATAACTGTGTACATCTTGATTTGTGGATTGTAAATAAATAAATGTAAATCTAATTAGATCTACTCGAGCGTATATATAACTAAAGACTGATGATTGGTATGAAGGCCCAAGATGTGATAACAAACAAAACCAAGATATTTATATTTAATGGAAATTAAGTTTACTACCGGTATTTGAATGCATTTATAATGACCTGCACAACTTTCCGCATAACGTCCACTTCTTTGCATCAACCAAAAAACGATAAAAACTGCAGAATATTTTCAATATTTATGAGTTCATGCAAACTGTAAAGGTTTGTTTGTCACCGGAAGTACTCAAATCTCGTGTCATCTCGTTTGCTAGCTTACAGCCCCTATTGTCAACTTATTGGACATCTACAGCTACCTTTTTAAACACGGGTGGACTTTCTTTTATACAAAAGCCTAAAATACCAAAAATGTTTTAAGAACAAGTCTTGTTTTATGCTGCTGTTGAATATTAGAATTTAGTTTAGATATATAGAATAGGAAAGTTATCATAAATTTCATAGGCCTTGGGGCTGGTGATACTTTTAGTAATATAATAAAATTTATATAGCGCCTTATATAAAACAAATTACCCCAAGGCGCTTTATAAAGGTAAGAAGAGGAATAACGACTTGTTTACTCTCGGATTGCAAAAGAGCGACTTCTGGCAGCACAGGGAGATTTCCCGCGGTTATGGAGTGTGATAGAGACACGACAGGACCTACCCAAGTTGAAAACCTACAACAGGCAGAGTAGTTTAAGTCCTTGGGACCCATGCATATGTAAAAATACTGTAATGAACACCACATATACTTTAATATTAAGAATTTTCAAATTGAATAAATCTTCGCTTTACATTAAAAATGACCCCAGAATTCGATTCTACGACCTTAATTTTGGCAACTACGTTGCTGACAAAAAAAAATCAAACGATTAATGATTGAGTGAATAGTATTAGTTATTCCTCTTTGAATAAAAACTCATCGTCAGCAACCACGGTTACTGAGTATGGTAGTACCTACCCTACCTCAAACTCTGACTGCATGGTCAGCGAAACCCTCGATATCATGAATATTTATGAAATAAAACAATATTTTTTACCAATCACAGTCACAATAACAGATTTCCGATATTTTAATGGCTGCACCCAAACCTAAAACGTGCAGTATTTGTTTACAAGTGAAAACGGACTAAAAAGGCTACAGATCCCTGTTTACAGAAGCAAGTAAAGTTTGAATAAGTATTTATTAGATTAAATTCGCATTAACAGCAGTGGTTACGCTTGTACACATTCCAGAGGACATCTCTACCCATAAACATTACAGATCAGTGATATGACGGACGATCAAATGATTGCAAACGGTGAAAACCTTGAGGTTGCTGCACCGAATGCAAACCAACAACAAATACAGGTCAGATCAATCGGTAAAATCAGTGCATTTGACGAATCTATCGATACTATACACAGAACGTGTTGATCTCTACTTTCAAGCGAATGGGGTGCTGGATGCACTCCGAGGTCCTTCGTTCTTAGCGATTGTAGGCGCTAAAACGTACGGATTATTGAAAAACATTGTTAGCCCCCAGAGGCCTGCAGAGTTCACATACGAAGAAATTCTTTATCATTTGAACAATCACCTAAACCGAAACTGTCGGTCATCGCCGAGCGTTTCCGATTTCATAAACGTGATCAACGCCCTAGTGAAAATATTATGACATATGTAGCTGAACTTAGGAACCTGTCTATTCATTGTAATTTTGGAGATAATCTGAGAGACAGATTTGTGTGTGGAATTCGTAATGAAGGGACACAGAAGAAATTACTGGCAGAACAAACTCTTACACTTGACAATGCTGTGAAAATTGCACACGCTATGGTAACTACAGGACGTGATGCCGTTGAATTAAGGAAGCAGCGAACACCTACTGCTACACAAACTGGGAACTAGAGCACAGGGGAAAAGTAAAACACAGCCTAAACAGACCAACAGTAGATCATCTACACAGACAAAAACTGCTAAACCTTGCTGGGGATGTGGAGGTGATCACGGTGTGGCACAGTGTCGACATGAACATTCAGTTTGTCAGTACTGTTCGAAGAAGGGTCATATTGAGAAGGCATGCATCAAGAAAAAGAAAGATGTCGCGAGAAAACATGGTCCAACTAGAGTGAAATATATTGATGGACAGGATGATGATGACTTATTTGAACCGTTACTACATGTTCATAGCATCAACAAGATCAATAAAATTGACCTGATTATCTTACCTCCATCGATAAATGGACATTCTCTGCCATTTGAACTAAATACAGGGTCGGCAGTGTCGCTCATTCCGGAAAACTTCAACAGAAAACATCGCAGTGACGTTCCCTTGAGAAAAACAAAAGTGAAACTAAAAACTTACACAAATGAATACATAGCACTTCTTGGAACTATCGACGTAGCTGCATCAACAGGAGCACATCATAAACCCCATAGAAGTGAAACAAACTGGACCAGCACTATTTGGCCGAGACGGACTACTTCTATTCAAAGTTAACTGGCAGGAAATCAAGATACACAAGTTACACCAGGCAGGACAGGATACAGAGACTCTGTTACAAGAAATACTTGCTAGACACAAACCGGTGTTCGAAAAAGGAATCGGGAAATTGAAAGACATTGTGGCGAAGTTATATTTAGAGGACAACGCGAAGTCTAAATTTCACAAGGCGAGACCAGTGCCTTACTCGTTAAAGCCAAAAGTGGAAAAGGAGCTTCAACGTTTGGAAAATTATGGTATAATTATGTCTGTCAGGCACAGTTATTGGTCATCACCTGTAGTGCCAGTCGTAAAGAAAAATGGACAAGTTCGTCGGTGTGGAGACTACAAGGTGTCGATCAACCCAGTTCTTAAAGTGGATCAATATCCGTTACCGAGAATACAGGACATATTCGCTACACTGTCTGGAGGAAAACGATTTTCCAAAATAGATTTTACTCAAGCATACAATCAGATGGAAGTAGATGGGTCATGCAGAAAACTACTTACAATCAATACACGTAAAGGTCTCTACCAGTACAACAGGTTACAATTTGGAGTAGCTAATGGCCCAGCCATATGGCACCGTGCCATAGAACAGGTGTTACAAGGAATACCGTTCGCATCGTGCATACTGGACGACATGATCATCAGTGGACAATCGGATGAGGAACACTTGGCAAACCTAAAAGCAGTATTGGAACGTTTAGAGAGATTCGGTCTACACGCAAATCTTGATAAATGTGAATTTTTCGAGGAGCAAGTCACCTATTGCGGTCACATGATCTCATTTCAGAGCTGGGACTTCAGAAGTCACCAGACAAAGTGAATGCTGTGTCAAATGCGCCAAAACCTGATAACCTACAGCAGTTTCGCTCATTTCTTGGGTTAGTTAACTACATGTACTACAGGTCCTTCATACCCAATTTGTTTACTGTGCTTGGACCATTGACTGAACTACTACAAGGGGAGAAGGCTTGGAAATGGACGCCACTGTGTGATAAAGCCTTCATGGATGTCAAGGAAATGATGACGTCCGAACAAGTATTGTGTCATTATGATCCGAACAGACCCGTGAAACTAGCGTGTGATGTATCTCCTTACGGACTGGGTGGTGTTTTCTCACACAGCATGGACGATGACACAGAGCGACTAATCGCGTTCGTGTCAAGATCTCTAACCAAGGCTGAGAAGGGATACTTTCAGATTGACAAAGAGGAATTAGCATTGTACTGGGGAGTATTGAAATTTCACTCATACTTATATGGTCGTCGTTTTACCTTGGTAACAGATCATAAGCCCTTGGTATCTATTCTGAATCCGCAGGCAGGAATCCCCGCCATGACAGCAGCACGTTTACAGCGATACGTGTTATACCTCGCTGGACATACGTACGATATAGAATACAGGAATACCAGGCAGCATTGCAACGCGGACGGACTAAGCAGACTTCCGCTTACGACTTCTGTCGATGACTACACTGACACGGCGTCTGTGTTTTACAACTCACAGATTCAGCAGTTACCGGTTACAAGCACACAAGTTCGACATGAAACACGTCGGGATCGTGTTCTATCGCACGTATTAGAAAGCGTAACAATGGGACAGAACAAGTTACCAAATGATGAACAATTTCGTCATTATCGCAACCGATTTCAGGGACTATCTTGTCATCAAGATTGTCTTGTGTGGGGGAATCGTGTTGTCATACCTGAATCACTGAGACAGAGGATTTTACAGGACTTACATGAAGGACACCCCGGAATGGTCAAAACAAGATCTGTCGCAGGGCCATACGTTTGATCGCCTAAACTGGATCAAGACATCGAAGACTTATGTTCATCGTGTTAGAGATGCCAGAAAACAATGAACATGCCGCGAACAGCACCAGTGCATCCTTGGGATTGGCCGAACAATTCTTGGGAACGATTACACATGGGTTTTGCTGGGCCATTTTTGAACTCCATGTTTTTACTTATCATCGCACATTCAAAATGGTTGGAAATTTACCCGATGAAATCTACCACAGCCAGTGCCACTATTGAGAAATTGCGCATTTTGTTCTCACAGCATGGTTTGTCAAAACAGATTGTCTCAGATAATGGACATCAGTTCATTTCAGAGGAATTCCAGACGTTTCTCGCGCAAAATGGTATCCAACACATTTCATCGCCACCATATCATCCAAGAACAAACGGTAAAGCGGAGCGCGCAGTCCAAATATTTAAACAAGCGATGAAAAATGCGAAGGATGACAACCGTTCGTTACAACACAAACTGAGTGTATTTCTATTTAAATACCGGACAACGACACATTCCCTGACAAATGAAACGCCACCAAATTTACTTTATGGTCATAATTTGAAAACCAGACTTGAAAGCGAAGGTGGAATCAGGACAAGATCAAGCGAAACTATCTAAACATAATTACATTGCGGAACAAAAGTACGGGAGTTCAAACCAGAACAAAATGTGATGGTTCGTGATTATCGCACCCTGGGTCATCGATGGATACCAGCAGAAATTGAGGCACAGACAAGACCACTTTCATATACGGTAGATCCAGGATTCGGTACAACTTGGCGTCGTTGCACGGATCAACTTCGTACAGGATCATGTACAAAAGAACCAGAAGTTGTTATTTCCGCTCCAGTGGCACCAACAGGTGGCAATGTTCAGGCTGAGGAACAATCTCCGAAAAAGATCTCAACTGAAATAGAATCCGCACCAATCGCAAATGCTAAAACTCTGGAAGTACATCATTACCCGAAGAGAGAAAGACGTGCACCAAAGCACTTAGATTTGTAGATTTTGATTACAAGGTGTTAAGGAGGACAATAATCTCCTGTGTAATCAGAAAGAAACCAGTGTTCTTTATTTGTAAATGTGTTAAAAATTTAGATTTTAGTTTTGTGTAAAATCATTACATTCATGTAATTCACAAGAACCAGAGGTTCTTTTCATAGTTCTTCTTCACACTTTAAGTCATGTTGTAAGGTGTTCTTCCTTCAGTTTTGTGCAGTATTATTAAAAACTTTCAGGCGCATGACAATGAACATTTATTGACAGTTTTAGCTACTTAAACTCAATGAACTTGTATTGAAGTGAATAACATTGTGATGAACATGTAATGAACTACTTTGTAAATGAAGGGGAGGATATGTTATGTATTAGATCTATCCGGATTCTTATATGCCGGTACTGTGTAATTCATATTTTAATCACATCTTGCGTATTAATATCTACACGTTCTTTTGTGAATAAAAGTAGTTCTATGATGGCTGAAACATGTTTTGGCATTTGTTGACGGAACACAACAAATTCTGTGTTAATAAACTGAATCGGATTCCTAAACTTGATGAGGAAATTCGGGGTAAAGTGGATGTGTTGAAATCTGAAAAACTAGAGTTGATCGGATGATTATCTAAATAGAACGGCGTTGTTATGCATATTATATGACAAATTTATTACACCGGTGAAATCAACAAAGAAGCGTCCATTAGTTACAACATCTAAAAAGTTTCTAATTTGTTCTCAATTGGCAATTCTCGGATTATTCCGCTACGAGCGCGCAATGAACTCCGATGATTTTCTTTCCACCAAATAAAAAAAGATCATGAAAGCTCACCGATTGGTTGTCTAATGAACATAAATATTCATGAAGTCGAGGATTTTTTTTTTTATCATACAGCCACGGCATTTGAAGTAGTGTAAACGGAGACGCGTGGTTTTGCGACGATGATAAAAACCTAGAGATTTGTTAACATGTTTTCATGTCTGCACACACACGAAGGAGTACTTGTAATATTGTGCTGCATTTTTTTATCATATATTTTTGATAACATTTAGAAAGGAAAGAAAAAGCTTTAATGACTCTACTCGAGTTAGGACAGGCCACAAGAAAACTTACAAACTTGGCCTATCCAACAGTTTCATTAGATTTAAAAGAGATCCTTGCAAAGGAACAGGATGCCTTGCGGGATGCGGACATGTATGGAGCACCAAATTAACATAAACTCAAATAATTGAAGATATCTTCAATTATTTGAAGATATCATCAATTCAATTATTGCTCTCTTTAATTGAATTAATGCGCGCATTAAATCAATTATTGCTCTCATCAAATGAATTAATGCGTGCTTCAATTCAATTATTGCTCTCATCAATTGAATTAATGCGCGCATCAATTGAATTAATGAGAGCAAGAATTGATTTAATGCGCGCATTTATTCAATTATTGCTCTCTTCAATTCAATTGATGAGAGCATCAATTGAATTAATGAAAGCAATAATAGATTTGATGCGCGCATTAAATCTTCAATTCAATTGATGAGAGCATCAATTTCGTAGAAATATTGCTCGCAATAATTGATTTAGAGCTCGGTATAAATAATTTGATGATCTCTTTAATTCAATTGAAGATATCTTTAATTATTTACAATGCTTTTGTATAAGGGATTAATGCGTGCATCAATTCTTTTAAAGAGAGCAACAATTCAATTAAAGAGATCATTAATTCAATTGTAGATATGTTGAATTGAATATATCTTTAATTATATAGTTGCTCTCTCTAAATGAATTATTGCTCTCTTCAAATGAATTAAAGATATCATTGATTCAATTTAAGAGAGCAATAATTGAATTAATGCGCGCATTAAATCCATTATTGCTCTCATCAAATGAATTAATGCGCGCATTAATTCAATTATTGCTCTCATCAATTGATTTAATGCGCGCATTATATCAATTATTGCTCTCTTCAATTGAATAGTAGCGCGCATCAATTCAATTATTGATGTCATTAATTCATTTGAAGAGATCATTAATTCAATTAAAGCGCGCATCAATTCAGCAGAAGAATTAATGCTATCATCAATTCATTTCATGTGCGCAATAATTCAGACTTGAAGATATCATTAATTATTTGAAGAGATCTTTAATTAAATTGTTGCGCGCATTAAATGAATTGATGATATCTTCAAATAATTGAAGATATCTTCAATTATTTGAGTTTATGTTAATTTGGCGCTCCGACATGAGGCTCCTCATAAAATAGGTACGACCTGTTGATTTAAACAACGCAATTAGACATGCTGTTGAGTTACGGGCGTTTTAAAGTTCTGACATGAAAATGCAAGAAACAAGGGGATTTGTAAGGGCAGTAGAAAAAGATCCACCAAATGTTAGGTCAACTCAAACAGATCAGTTATTAAAGAATATAGCTGAGACTTTGACATCTCTGCAATTGGATGTCAAAGCTTTAAAAGAAAAGCAAAGTAGGGAGTTGTCATGGCGAAAGAGTGGGCATGATTTAAAGGGAAACCAAAAAGAAACAACAATAAATTCAAACGTTATTTCTGTGGTAAGCCAGGTCATACAAAGAGTAGGTGTAGACACTTTTTGCCTCAACATAATGCCCAAAGATCACCGGCAACAAAAGAAAGCTTAAAACAGATAGTCATAAGTAAAGAAAACAAAACTGAAAAGCAAGGAGCAGAAGCCACGCTCAGTTGTGGTGTTTCAGAAATTATAAATAAGGCTGGTGAGTCAGGAATGTTTATTAATGTAAAAATAAATGGCAACATTCTCGACTTTATGGTAGATATATGGGGCTACGATAACATTGATATCAAGAAAAGTAACACAGGACCTTCTTGTTGAAAATGGACCATTACAGTCATAGAAATCAGATATCTTGATAGCGGATGGTACACCTTTGAATTTTTATGGTATGCAAGCGTTAACATTTTCTATTCATGACAGAGAACTTTAGTATAATATGGTTGTAGCCGACCTGATCCAACTTGATTTTGAGAACCCTTTGCTTGACAGACATCAAACTTGGTACATTGGTACATCTTTAGGAGAAGATGACCCCTATTGATTTCGAGGTCACCTGGTCAAAGATCAAGGGTCAAATTGGACATAAGAATATACTGACCACTCAATGTCTAGAGAACCCTTTGCTTGATAGACATCAAACTTGATACACCTTCAGGAGAAGATGACCCCTATTGATTCTGAGGTCACATGGTCGGAGATTAAACTGGAGATAGTAATATATTGTCTCCTATATTTTAAGAATTAGTTGCTTGATTGACACCAAACTTGGTACACTGGTACATCTTCAAATGATGATACCTATCGATTTTAGGTCACATGGTCAATCCACTCCTGGCATAGGAAGATATTGTCTGCTCAATATTTTGAATTGGTGATACTACTATCAAATAAATGATGCATGTGTATGACCATTTTCAATTTTACACCATGGGGGCATATATGTTTTACAAACACTTCTTGTTTTTCATTTGCAATGTATAACTTTTTATTTGTATTCAATAATTTTTCATTGGGTTAATCTTAAGTAATTTGTAATGTGCGAGGTGTTCAAGATAGTTTAAACGAAGTCAAGTTCATGAGCCACATTTCGCAGGAAAGTACAGGTTTGCTTAATGCAAAGGTGTGAAGTTTCCCCTTGAAAAATAAAATGTATCGCTTTTATACGCCTATTTTAATGATCGATGGATCTAGACTTTTCTGAATGGCGGCTGGGTGTCCGGAAGCTGTCTTAAAGACAACTTAATCTCCATCAAAAAATGTCAAATTTGCACAGCAGGTGCCCGTTTCATTCATCAATAGTATACCCCATGCACATAGCGATCGGAGCAAGATAAACTGATGTAACTGGTGATTTACTTCCCCTTGGGACTATCGTGATTTCTGCCTGTTTCATCAGTGAAATATGAGGCGCGTGTGGTACTTTTTAAATTGAAATAAATTTGTATAAAATCAAGATATTTCCGCAAAGAAAGAAGATGATGTTTGCTATTTCAATCACTTATTGATCCTAAATCCATTTATAATTTTTTTTAAATTGCTAATTACTTCAAATATTATATGAGTGAGATCTTTGGTTTTGTGAAAATATTCAATTTTCGGTACTATAACGGAATCTGCATCTGGTCAATTTGGTATCCTAGAAGAGCCCATTAATTACGCTTAACAGATTAAACCAAGTTGATACTCACGGGTGATTAGTATTTCAGATAATGGCCCCCTAATCTGTCAGGGGTTGTGCGTATTTAGCCTTTCTTCAAAGCAGGGGTAACACATTAAGAAGACTAAATACTGGTTAAAACAAATAAATAAGACTAAAGTCTGACTGGATAATATGACGTTTTAAAACGTGTACAGAAATCATCCATGTAACTGTTCATTACAAAAAATTTAAGCTAAAACATTTCCTAAATTTTGGTTCTAAAGAAGACGTAGGTCAAATATCAAGGGAGCTAAGTATAGTGACGTTGAATTGCAAGTGTTCAAAATGCTCAAAACGGTAAGAATATCTAGTGACAAACTTAATATGCAGGACAGAACACAAATTTTTGGTCAACGCTTTAGAAGCCGGCAATAAAATTATGGCCTACGCCGTCTGAGCCTTGATATCCTGCTACGGAGGGGGCTGTCGTAAATCGTGCCAGAAATATTACTTCGTGTGTTGGGCCCTTAAAACGAATAATTTGAAATCTTCTGTGTTAAGGAGACATTTTGATGTTCAGATGAGTGACCTTGACGGGCATTTACCATGAATTATTTGAATTTCTCTTTAGGACATAAAATTAAAAATAAAATTTCTAAACTCTACGCAGAAATACGAAATCTCTTAATTGGGTTAATTTACAATAAGGACATTGAATCAAGAAGTCATAGAGTTATGTATGATGCTTATGAATGTCAAGGAAAGTCTATCTAACAGTTGCGCAAGGCAGGAGGAGGGAGGGGGGGGGGTAATTGTGCAATATGCGTATTGTAAAATCGATGTGCAATTTTGATACGTCTTTTGGATGTGTTAAGTGTTAAAACCGCCGATGTATGTTATGTAGATGGGTGTTTATACAAATATTTACGATTTTCTAGCTGTATAAGGCAAAAAATACGTTGTTGATACGTATTTAGATGTAACTGAAATTTCGCATTGTGTATTGCGTCATGTTTCTTGAATGACCTATTAAAACACTGTTTTGTTTTTCAAACCTCTTGTTTTGATATCCAGTGCTGATTTTGAGCCGATGAAAAGGGAAAGGACTGAGAAAAACGGAAAATTGTGAAATTCACGACTTCCTTCTCGGCCCTACGGGCCTCGATCAGTTCTTTCTCTCACAGAATGGACAGTGTTTGGCTTATATCCTTTACATATATTACTATAGAGGGAAAAAAAAATCATTAAAAATCAGTTTACAGAATTGATGCCGAATAACGCAGTCAGAAACGTTCTATGTTACCTATCTCGTCTGCCGACACCAGAAAAACAACACCCTACGCGGCATTTTCGAAAATAAATGACCCGCAAACAAGACTACCCTCAAATCCACGTGTTTTTCACGTGTGTAAACAGCCGGTATGCACCTCAGGAAGTAGCCTCAGTTACCAACAGCAAATAGTTCCTTTGTATACACTTAGTTATTTCTACAAATTACACAAAATTTCCTAATCAGGGGTACAAAAATTAAGAGAAAAGAAGAAGAGGAAATTAGAAAAATCGCGCAAGGAAAAATTTTTTCTTTAAATATATGGAACTACAATTGATTAAGTTCATTTGATTGGACAATAATACCGGTGTGATACCTTGAGACCCCAGTGAGTCCAGGCAAAAAGCCTTGGTGGAAGCCCAGGGGGCAAAGTCGATCCTGAAACTAATCAGTTCTGAGAAAAATAAACGCACATGCTTTTTGGACTTTTCGAAACCGATCATATTTGTGAGGGGTGCGCCCGGCGCTGAAACTACCACTGCTAGTTTACCTGTTCAACTAATTCTGCACTGAACCGATCACGTTAGCTCAGTCATACGTGACTGGGAGGTCATAAGTTCGAGCCCCGCTCGTGCCATGGCATCTTCCCAAGTCAAGATTTATTGATTCGTTACCTCGCACTAACCCTTGACATCAGTCACCATTCAAAACATGGGTTTGGGACAGAGGATGACGCAACAAGCTAAAATCAAATCATCCAATGAGATTCCTTGTTTAAAAAGTAAACAATGGTCTTCGTGGGTTACTTTTCTCAACATCGTGAACATTGTGTGTTGATTTTATATGTAACGTAATTAATAATTCACATTTTCGTCCCCTAAATATTGTAGCTATTTATCAATCTATTTCAATTTTAAATAACTTGTTCAATTTGTTGAAACACAATCGACAAACATACTTCGGCAATCCATCGTTTTCATGCGGCTCGTATTCTAAAACTTCGTCTAATTGTTCCTTTGAAAAAATAAATTTCCGAAAATCAATCGGTCACAAATTCTGCACCATGTTGTCGATGCCGCACCATGCGTGTTTAGTTTAGTTTACGACTGATTATAAAAGCGATTGTCTGGCATCACGCTTCAGACCAATCATATGCTCGATCCGTCTCGAGCCCATGTTTTGAATGGTGACTCAATAACCCTTGACTTGTAAAGATGGTACCATGCCGGTCACATCAAACCTCAGACATAACATATTTATAATTATATGCGGGTGTTTTATAGGTAGTCGGGTTCGAATATCATTTGTATTGGTCACGTGGTGAAGGCATATAAATAGGCGAACATGTGTTTGTGCGGCATTCTAAGCACGCTCGCTAGTTCTACGTACAGGTAAATTTTATACACTACAAAAACTCTATGGCTGAAAGTGACCATTGCATGGAAACTCCGGGAGAAGAATTTGGTTTATCTAATGAAGAGACCGTTTCTTTATTCAGTTCTTCACTGAACAAAGCTTTAGAAAGGCAGAGCAATGTTATTGTGAGCACTATAACGGGCCTTACAGAAAAGTTGACAAAAAGCAACGCGGGGAAAAACGTGCCGCACGTGGAGGAACCAACAGTTTCAGTTAACGGGTCACCAGGATTCGAATTCAAACACGAGGGACACAAGATTCAGTTTAACTTTAATCAAGCAAGATATTCCAAGTTGTCAGAGCTAGGAAAGTTGATTCAGGAGTGTGATTTTCAGAAAGCAGCAGACATCGTAAAAGAGGAACAAGCAGCAATACTTCAAAGAAACAAGATTTTAAAGATTGCAGACCGGCACGGATGGGATACCGTGAGTGAATACCTTGACGACCCCTTAGCGGACGACACCGAAGATGCTACTAAGCTTCGTTACGCTGTTAGTCGTGCTGCTAGGAAACGCTCCTATCGAAGCAAGCCCTACGACAAACGGAGAGGCAATTTCGCGCCAAATGACTTTTTTGTTCTACGTGGCGAGAGTTAAAAACTATCTGTATTCTTATTGAGAGTTTATACAGTTATCTATCAGGGAAACTTGTGAAAGTATATACAGATAATCAAAATGTTGTACTGATTGCATGTAAAGGAAGTATGAATTTTGAGCTGCATCAGCTCGCTTTGGAAATGTTTGGATTGTGTGTAACACATTCAGTAAAATTGGAAGTGGAATGGATTCCTAGAAATATGAACTCGTTAGCAGATGAGTTAAGCAAAATTTACGATTGCATGGCACCATGTGCATAATGAATTTTAGAGCAGTATTTTGAGCACCATGTGCATATACCTTATGAGCTACATATGAAATTGTAAACAAAGCACCATGTGCGTTTTCTTGTGTATACTAAGAGAATTTTGAATTGAAACGAAGTGGGATTTTGTGAGCTAAATATGAATTAGAGATAAGGCACCATGTGCGTTTTCAGAAAATCAAATGTAATTGAATGGGGCATGCATGAACTATATCTTAAGTCTCAAGGTGGAAAGTTGTGGGACAACTTTGCATTGATAAAATCTGTCTTTTTTATAGGTACACAATAACATTCTGTCGGAAATCCAGGAAATGAAAAAAGACAGCAGGTTTGCATCGGCAGCATCACACATTCATTACATTCTACGGAAAGGAAAGAGCGACAACTCTAATAGAAAATACGACACTTATTTCCAAAAATTTAAAGGCTGGTGTTCGGCTCACGATGTTTCCTATTTACCCGCAGCAGTGAGTACTGTGGCAGTATTTCTAAGCGGTCTTGTACAGCAATCGGTTTCCGAATCTGTGTTATCAACATACTTCTACAGTATCAAGTGGTATCATGATTGCAATATGTGCTCTAACCCGTGTGATCAAAAAATTCTCCATATGCTCATGGAAGGAGGAAAACGAATTCTTTCGAAACCGATTCAGAAGAAGGATACAATAACGCCTAAAATTTTAGAGCAGATTATAAGCAAATACGGCAATGATAGTTGTAAAAATGACTTGTCTAATGTGAGAGTTTGTACAATGGTATTGTTGGGTTTTGCGGGATTTTTCAGATTTAACGAACTTTCAAATTTACGTGTTAGAAATATATCTTTTCATGCATTATTTATGTCTGTTCATCTTGAAAGTAGCAAGACAGACGTATATAGACGAGGTAATGATGTTTTAATTGCAAGCACAGGTAAATCAACCTGTCCTGTTTTTTGGTTAAAGCACTATTTACAACTTGCAGGTATTACTGAAAAACCTGACGATTTCATCTTTCGATCTATACGTTTTTACAAGTCATCAAAACGTTATAAGCTTTGTGAGATTAACAAACCCATTTCTTATACTAGAGCACGAGAAATACTACTTAGTGCTTTATCGTCCATTGGTTTGAATTCAAAGTTGTTTGGTTTACACAGTCTACGAAGTGGCGGCGCTACTTCAGCGGCTTCAAGCGGCGTAAGTGACAGGTTGTTAAAAATTCATGGTCGATGGAAATCGGATTTTTCAAGGGACAACTACATTAAAGATTGTGTGCAAAAGCAACTTCATGTTACCAAAAATTTGAACATATGAAAGGTTTATATATTGTTCACTTTTGTTTATATAATTAATAACAAATGTGTTACTTCCGCCATTAGATTTTTCTCTCTTTGTTTTTCTAAGTGCTAGCGAGCTGCCATCCTACTTATACTATATAGTTTCTTGTTTTTTGGTAATTAGCATCTAATTAATTTATATTCGGACGAACAAAGTGAGGGAGAATATAATTATAATTATATGCGGGTGTTTTATAGGTAGTCGGGTTCGAATATCATTTGTATTGGTCACGTGGTGAAGGCATATAAATAGGCGAACATGTGTTTGTGCGGCATTCTAAGCACGCTCGCTAGTTCTACGTACAGGTAAATTTTACAATATTTCTATGGCGGATAGTAACCATTTATCAGATGACATTAATCTGTGTATATATTGATGTGTATTAACATGAGTAGTTTTGTTTGCGATATATTTCTTAAGGACATTACGAGTGATGAATAAAGTGCTAGCGAGCTGCCATCCTACTTATACTATATAGTTTCTTGTTTTTTGGTAATTAGCATCTAATTAATTTATATTCGGACGAACAAAGTGAGGGAGAATATAAGTAGTGATTCCTCCTTTGCCAAACGCTCCCGTGTTGCGGCATGTGTTGACACGTTAAAACCCCCCACAGCTAGGCTCTGTGCTAAGCCGGATCTAAACTTTTGGTACTTCACCTAGAACTGGCGACGTCTCAAAGATGAGTGTAATGTCATCGCACTATTAACGCACTGGATTATCACTCTTTGAAATATCTTTATAAAAGAAAGAAAAATCAAGTCTTGTAATTTAAATGAATAACAAGTTTATTCTGAACACACATTTACTGAGATTTATAGCAATTTAAATAAATGAGAATTCTACGAACTTACAAGCCTGTGTTACATATATCGACTAATGTACCAGTAATTCAAGTGACTGGTAAATTAACCAGTAATGATTTATGAAGACTAATTAAATTCAAGAGACTGGTAAATTTAACCAGTAATAATAATAAAATCCAAGGTTATATTAACTGTACATAATCTCAACCAGTAATATGATTGACTGGTAATCTCCACCATTAATACAATAAAATTGATCGGTAATCTCAACCATTTTCGCAAGCCAAGTGTCCGATTCGCTTACTCTCATCTAGATGAGAGTAAGCGAATCGGACACTTGGCTTGCGAAGATGAATCTCAACCAGTAATATGATAAAAACCCGAGGTTATATTGACTGGTAATCTCAACCAGTATTGAGTAATATTAAACCACATAGATTCTTAGCACTCACTGCTAAAACCCTATATATATATATATATATATATATATATATATATATATATATACACACCAACAGTGTCGTGGCCTTTTCAGTGCTTTTATATATATATATATATATATATATATATATATTTCCCACCAAGTTTTCCCTACTTAAAACTTAGGAAATAAGCAAACAGAGTACATTAACACACACACCCTCGGCACTCTTTAAAATGATCAAATCTGCGTGTAGTCTACAACTACTCGCACTTACGTAGCATATCGTGACATCATGAAACTCGATGCGTAGAAAACTACCGAGCAGTCTCAATCGGAACATCACTCGGTCTATTCCGGAGTCTCCGGAATAGGCCGAGTGATGTTCCGATTGCGAGCAGTCTGTATACCTCCCCCTTTCCCACACTAACTATTCCAACACTATAAAATAAATAAATGATTAAATCAAACATCGTAATTAAACAGCATTGCCCATAAAACAATTAACCATAGTGTTATTTTTAAGAAATAACGCAGATGATTATTTTATGATTTAACTTGTGCACAATATGCGCAATGCATGATGATCATGCGACGTAAACAGAAAACACCGGTAAAAGGGGCCGGGCCGGGTAAGCTCAGTTTAACAAAATACTACTAACCACGGTATCAAAAGTAAAGACACGCTGAAAACATGTTCACAACAAACCAATTAACAGTTTAAATATCAAACATTCGATGATACAGTCGTAATATTCATATGTCCTGTACATGAGGCAAGTAATCGCGCCAATGAAACGCGTTAGGGGACGGTGTCAAAAGACAAATAACATCCTCCACTAAGCATAGTTAACTTACTTTAAAAAAAAAACAAAAAACTAGCGCATCATAGCATTTTACATGAGTGAAAAATTATCAAAGGGACGTTGATTAATGAAATCCTTCGTAGCAAACAATCCCTTAAACGAAAAATTTTACAATACAAATGAAAAATACAGAATACAAATGGAAAATTATACAATACGAATAGAAAATATAATATACAATACAAATGAAAAATTATGCAATACAAATGGAAAAGATCAAATGTTGCAACATTTGATAAGGATTACTTTCTGTCGATTTGCCAAACCACGATGTTGACTTGTCAGATACTAAGACAGAAATTGAATGTTGACAAATAACATTAATTAGCATATATATGAACCGACTGACAAGTCAACATGATTAACTGACAAGTCGACATAACTAATCTGATAAGTCGACACAATTTATTCGACAAGTGATGGCAGAAAAATATGTCAAGTGCCATAGAAAGTACAAAGCGCCGTTATTCGACATGTACGTTTTATATAGACCATTTAGATTGTAAAAGCGATTTGATGAATCTTTTAACAGTTCCTTTATTAAATCGATTCATTAACAATCGTTGTTGATGAAATTGTTCAATCGATTTAAGAAGTAGTAAATCGTAGTGATAAATATGAGATCGTAAGAAACGGTCTAACAATTTAATATATCAAAGGATTCCTGAAATCGTTCGAACAGTTTTGTATAGGCCTAGTATTGAAATCAATTGGCAAATAACACGAACACGCCGTCGTAAGCTATCAAGTACCAACATCCAGGCATGTGTGTGGGTTCGTGTTATTTTTAACCTAAATTTTCATCATACAACCGCCTATTGTACAACTCAAGTACATATTAGTTAGAGGAAAAAATAAGAGGACACGAAACAAACCGGAGCAAGGAAACGCACTACATGGTAAGTGACATTGGATTTCTCTCGGGTGGAGTCTCCTTGGTAACAGATAACCGACTGATGCCTACAGGTTTATGAAATTTAAGTACATTCTTTTCTTTGGGAGCAAAATAAGTCCAGTATTTCTGGCAGATGTGCCAGCTCTTGTCAGCAGAGCATGTGGGGTAATATTGATAGAGGCAGACTCAGGGGAAAGGTCGGTAGTCATTTTAATTATGATCATCATGCTTTGTGCAATATTAAGTTCATTCGGAATTTGGACAGCGACACTCCAGCGTTTCTTTGTGTAGCTTGCTACTTTACGCTTGCAAACACACATGTATAAATAAATCACTGCTGCTGATAATTTTCTTCGTGCGCAGATGTGATTATGTGGCAAGTGGAATGGAAAGGGGAATGGCGTCATGATATGATTTGAACATATTTAATTGTTTATAGAGACAATATACAAAAAGATTGGAAACAAGTTCTGACAACTTACAATTTTTTCCCCCGATATTAGGTACACTTGCCATATGGTTATATTCATGTACATAATCATCGAAATAAACAAGTGGTTTAGTTTACATGCATTAATCAAATCTACCAATTGTGAACTGCTGAGAAAATAACACAGTATATGAGGTATATAGATATAATGTATATACACGACAGGTAAACAATATAGGTTTTCTAAAGAAGAGAAAATATGAACATCAGTCAGTTGTAAAGGAGGAGTTTTGAAGATTGTCGTAATATATATTTAGATAATGAATTTACTGTTGTCTATATTTTGGAGTACTGTAGTTGTCTTAATTACTCCTCGAACAAGGAGATACACATCCATACATACGTCTTTTGACAATGAATGGAGCTGTTAATTGATACTAATTAAACAATATCCTTTAACAATTTTAGTTCCCCACACCAAACTTTAAGCCCCAATATTTCTTATCTGGTCAGCATCAGGCACTGCTAGCTACACCGAGATCAGATCTTATGATATAATACTAGCTAATTGAAGTGGTGAATGAACACAGTATATATTACGATACATTTTTGTCAGCTTTCGTATTGATGATTTGAAGGAGACGGGTTTTTTAATCAGACCGGTAAACTAACTTTGAATTAGCATTTAAATTTGTTATTAAAAAATTAGGTCAAAATTAAGTCAATGTTTTTACACTGCCAATATGGAATACGTAAAACTACTCGCAAGTTGTTACTTAAAGTGTAGCTTATTGACCCGTGATTTTTGATTAGTGCATTTCCTATGTAGGCAGACTGAAAAGTCTGAATTGTACGTAATTGTGAATGTTATACAGAAAAGCCAGGTCACGATCACTGAACACATTTATGAGGTATGTTCACTTCCCTTTTATTTGACTGTTTTACAAATTTTTTCTATATATTTTTTTCTGACAATGTTTGAATAGTACACAGAGAACAGAAAATGGTCACTTGATTTGTGCGATACATCCATCTTTTACCCATCCTCCTAAGTCCCCCTTCCAAATCTACATACAATTCATTCATCGTTCCAAGCTGCAAATAGGACTACACACAGCATTTGTTTCAGAGAACTTACACGTGTATCCGGGAATTCTGCAGTAACTAGCCCATATAGGGAGACAGGGGTGGGTGGTTATGGAAGCTGAAAAAAATACTCTTGGACTCTACGTGAATCAATACCAGATTTTCTAAAAGATTTCTTTGACCCTGTAACAACCTTGCAACCTAACAAAAGTTTATTAATATTCCTTGTGGAGTGTTTTTTCTCTCTTCTCTAATCCGAAGTTTACACCTTGTCTATTCAATGTCTTTGCTACCGCGGTCTGGAGAAAATTTAACTGTTTATATCTTCACAAAGGATCAGTTTAATACTGTTTGTCAGTGATCGATCATTCTTTGACCTACGTGTATATAATTGAAACTTACAAATATGCACCTAGGTTAAATGTCAAAATAACTATTAAAGCTATTGTCATTGATCGTTTGATTCTGACTTTGTCAGAGTCCTGGGATCCTGTATATATTTGTAGACTAATAACTTTAAGAAAATAAATGAAATGAAATAAGAGAAAAATCTAATGAAAATATATAAAAAAAAAAAAAAAAAAAAAAAAATACATATGTACATCACAGCCTCACAACGTTTTAATTAGATGTATTATAATGAAAAAAAATGTCTTCCCATAAACAAAATATAATTTAAAAATGATCTTTCTATAAACAAACTATTTAAAATACTATTGATAGTTTGTTTACAGGAAGACAATATTTTTATTAGATCTATATATAATTAAAACGTCGAGAGTCTGTGATGTACAGATGTACGGTACATAGAATGAAACTCCGCTGAACCTCTAGCTGGCTGGAGTTTAGTAAATAATACTAGATCATTTTATTTGCTCACTACAAGCGCGTTAGTTTACTCTCAAGTTGATTTTTCAATGAAAGCTAAATGGGTTGGTTAGTTTAAAATATTCTATGCAAAGAATGTGCATTTACACAGTCGCTGTTGCAGTAACACACGGGCGCAGCGATTGATCTTTGAGGAAACAAATTCAGAATTACCGCAGAGGAAAAATGAAATTTAACAACGTAAGCTCTACTAAGCTGCGTTAATTCTGTAAATCATCAAAATGAATTGTAATACATTACTATTCATGGATACGGTTAGTATATGCGTGAAATTTTTAATTCTTTACTCAGTAAAATGTATCGGAATAAATTGAAGCTGACCATGGACTTTGGAGAGGATGGAGTCAAAGTCAAAACCCAATCACAATCTTGCTTGCTCACTCGATCTATGGTGTAACATAAATAACTCTTTTTAGCTCTTGAATGTGAGGCTTTATTTTATTAAGTTTTGATAAATTCTGATATTTGTCAGAAAGTTTTGAATTTGAATGTTCTGTGGACATTGAATGAATACCAGAAATAATGCAAATAGATGAAACGCAGAATTTATAATCTTCATCCTGTATTATCTATCAGGAAATTGTGAAACAAATACCACATTTTGCGATGGATTATATTGCAACTCCTCAATAAAGACCGGAGGGCCAATTTATTCAGAAGTGGTCCAGTGACATTTTTAATTCCCCTGAAGGTCAGATGCAATTTCGGTTATAAAAATATTCTATTAAGCCTTTAAATCTTTGGAAAATATTTATATAGTATCATACAACCAACCATCATTAAGCAGTTGAGTCTGATATCCCTAGTTGTAAAATAGGTGACAAGTCGCAGATATTACGTGCACTGGTATATACAGCTTTGTCAGAAAAAAGGAAGAATTTGCTGGGTAGTAAGTATACTGTAATAGACTAAATGTATTCAAATTTTGTGATATAATGATAAAAAATGTTAAAACTCACTGAAAAAATTTATGTATGTTTATACATAATACAGATGGCGTGATGTGTCCCCCGCAATGCGGTGTACTCAATCAGTATTATTCATCCAAGTCCTTTTCTATAATTCATGACTACTATACAATTATTGACATTTTCTAGGTCAATAAGATGCTTTTGCTACCTGAGAAGTATACTATATTCACCGAGCCCGAAGGACAAGGCAAATATTGTATTTCTCATGAAGCTGTAAAGCAGCGTATTAACGGAGAAAATATCAATGATTGTTTTATTGTATGATTGAATAATGCAAATTACTGTAACTGGCTACTAGAACCCACAAAACGATACCTTGTCGACCATCTTTGTATTTAGCTGTACTTCCACACATTGAGAGTAGAGATGCGAAGTTTTGTTTATTATCATTAAATGACGAAATAATATAAAACACTAGAATAGGCAGAAATTACCAAACGATCCGGGTTAGAATAGGTCCTCAGTACCCCTGAAAATAATGTTCATGTTCTATTCCCACCTCACACTACTAGGTGTACATGTACTGAGCGTAGAGGTCTCTACCAAAATGAAAGTCCTGGGTTAGGGACAGGCTATATTAATCATATAGTAAAAATGATTTATATAAATGTTGAAAAATGTTCCCTACTCATTACCATTAAGCAAACAAACTTGCTGCAAAGTTACTGGGTATCTTATAGGATTTTTTTTTTAAAGTCATGGTCCCTAGGTCAGAGATTCAGGCTTCGCTGTTGGGCTATGTAGGGCGTATAGTGGAAATGTATTTAGCAAAATATTTGCTTCTGAAAGCTAAGCACAAGAACTGGATGTAAAGAAAAAATGAGCCTGGAGGTTTTTACCAAACTGTTAAACTCGTGGCTCCTGGACCAGGGATTCAGGTAACTGGGAAGGATATCATAGAGTGAATATGCAGTAAATCTTTATATGAGGAATTAAGAACGTTTTCGTACAAAGTTTTCCATTCATAAAACATATTGAAGATTGTATAGGAAATTTTTGAAAAATGCAAGGTGTGTGTGTATATCTAAAGTCCCTATTAGCATACTACATACGTTCCTATTGTTAAGTACACTGTATAGTAATGTGAGTAAAGAGGAATCCATAAGTTGATTGAATATGTTAACCAGTGGCGGATCTAGAGGGGGTACATATGGGTTGCACCCACCCACCCACCTTTTGGTCGATAATTTATATTTTAAAACTGTATTTTAGGGTGCCGATTTGGGTTCTTTACACACACCCCTCCCCCCTCCTTCTTGGGCGGAAAAGGTACAATCATGGGTAACCACCCCCCCCCCTTTTTCTGGGTCCGCCACTCTTTCCAATACCCTTTTACAATGGATTATGATGAAAATCAATTTGTTCATGACATTATGATTGTTTTATAATATGGATTATATCAAAACAATGAAATCCTATGGTAATATATATGCATGTTTGGCGTCATCAATTTATGCGTTCATTTTAAAGGATGTTTATTTAAACTATATTTTATTCACAAAGTGAATGGGATCGGGCAGCAGGCATAGCCTATTTAAGCCCTCTCCCTACAACAAGGTCAAGTGTGAAATGGAAATACAAGGCACACACCTATACAAATAAATAACATATACACCAGAGAACAATCACATGAATGTGCACATATATATAAATAACAACAGATAGACTAAGAAAAGTTTCGATATATGCACACATACATATACACACATATAGAATGAGTAAACGAAATGAAAAAATTGAAAAAAAAAACAAAAAAACAAAAAAACAAAAAAAAAACACACACAAATAAAATGAGAACTGAAAAATATTTATACAAATTGAAAGAGAAAACTAACAAAAGGTAATAGAAAAAAAAGAGAAGGAGGGGGGGGGGGCAGTACCGGTAAAAGGGGAAAAAACAACTAAATACCAAAAATAGAAAATTGTATAATAGACAAAATATGAGATACTTAAAAGAACCTATTAGTTTCCAAGATATACTTTTGAACAAATTCAAAAATCTTTTCATTGTATTTAAAGATTAAACATATAAAAGTAAATTCAGTGTTAAAGGAACAGAAAGTTGCATTTCATTTATAGACGAGATTAGTTTAGTTCTATGGTTAGCAAACTCAGGACATTTGAAGAAGAAATGAAAAGAATCTTCAGTATGGTGGCCACACCTATCACAAGCAGCACTATCTCGCGAGAAGTGAGATTTAAGATCTGCATTTAAATTACTTGCATTGTTTCTAAGTTGACAGTGCACAATGTTACTTTTACGTTTACCGATATTAAAAAGTTTATTGGGTTGTAAGCAGTAGACTTTATTTATGGCATTGTTAAATGATGCAAGTGAGGGAATGTTTCTAATGTGTATTGGCAGATCATTTCATAACCTGATTGCGGAGGGTAGAAAACTATTCATGTATGATGTGGTCTTAACTTTTGGAAGAATAAATTTGAGATTATCACCATTGTTTCTTAAGGTGTATGAATGTTGAGGTGGTATATTTGAAAGCAATAGATCTTGTAGATATTGGGGAGCAATGCCATGTACTATTTTATAAAATAAAATGAGTTTATGGATTTTTCTACGACATGCTAAGGTGTCCCAACCCAATTCATGATAGAGTGCTGTTCTGGAAGAGTTAATTCTCAGTCCAGTAATGATGCGTGCTGCTGAGACCTGTACATCTTCCAATAAATTTGATACTCTCAGTGTACAGTTGTCCCATACTACATTAGCATATTCTAGTACAGGACGAATAAAAGAGAAGTACATTTTAATGAAGGATTTACGATTAAGTGAATTTTTTAGCATGCACAGTATGTTTAATCGGTTAGATGCTTTTTCATGAATATTTAATAAGGATGTTGTCCATAACCCCAGCATCGTCGGATACCACGGCTGATCTCGTCTTTTACTCGACTTCTATCCGACAATGTAACTCCATTTACTTCATTCAATTCTTTCAAAGTGACACTCCCGTTTAAACATGACGAGCTGCCGTGTCCCCTCTGTCACTCCACGCTCGCACCTATTACGTCTTCGGCCCCACTGGTTTTCAGAATGCAGGTCCTGGACCGTTCCGACAAATGACCACTAGTAGCTTAGTATTTACACCGTACCCCAGCACTATCCCTACCTACAGACAGAAAAAGATAGATATTTTGTGCCACGTCGAGCTAATTCACGCTGACTTTTGACAAAGCTATACATTACAATTGTGATTTATTAAGATCAAGAGTTTTCCCTGAATCAATCATGACTACACATAAGATCAATATTGTTGGATGCTATATGTTGTTAGTTGGATGTAAGTTGGACATTGATCAATACGCGACATAGTTTCACATCGTTCACTTAATTTCGGAGATCAACATTATACAAAGCATATTGAAATACTGGTCTAATTACCATACACACACCGTACAAACCACGGGCTTTCGTTTTATTACATTAACATAAATAGGCACCCATTAATTTATTCTGTAACAAAGCGACGTTGTCATTGTCAGTGAATCGGTGCATTGAATATCGCCCCTGTCGTTATGGAATTCCCACCACGAAAACGATGTAAGTAAATTAGTATATATACTCTTTTCAGCTTGAAGTGAGGGTCTGCGTTATTTTATTTGTAGATCCATCGTACTAACGGTGAGGCTAACGCTTGTGTGTACGGTGTCGATGAATGAGTGTGAACAAGAACGATTTCGGTGCCACTGCTGTACCGGAAATTGTTGATTTCATGATATATTCTGAACTCTGTTGACATTAAAGCTAATTAATACTTTGAATACATGGTGCATATACATGGATATTATCTGTCTCTAGTATATTTAGTTTTAGTTAGTACTAAATTGCTAATTAGTGAAAGAATCATAATCTTAATAAACATTCCTTTTAGTCGTTATATATAACATTAATTGCATACAAGGGAAATTCAACGTCCTTACATGATCTCGTTTTTCATGACTGTGCCATGATTAATTTCACTTGTAATTACCCTTGTAAAATTCCTCAAACTAGTTTACCTTGCCATGTCATCAAACGAATTAACAGTCGCTCAGGCGGCTTTAATCACTCTAGGTTAGGAAAATTTGTGTATTGTACATCGCAACTGTATTTCACGAACCAAATGTAAAATACCCTTCGGTATATAACACCTGGCCGGTAAGATTTAACTGCATTAATTTTATTATTTTCTTTTTCATTACTCGGTTTCATCTTTACGTAATAATGGTATATTGAAGTTAGTTTGTCTTTATTTCAGCATAAAGATCTTGCTTTCCCCTCCAAATATGTTTACAAAGTTATTCAATCTTTTCTAAATGAATGTGATTTTTCTAAAAATAAAATTAACTGTGTACTTTTTAGGGTCTATAATTAAAAAAAATGATACTCATTAAAAGAATGTAAAATACAATATGTATATATTACCAATACTTCTATACTTGGTAAACACAAATTATATTCTTTTATTGTATTTTGTTGTATTTGTTATAGATTAATCAAACTGTATAGCAATCCTACAAATCATTGTATAGGGAGAGGGGTTGTCCAATTTTTCTTCTTCTAAAAACTTGTACCAAATCCTATTGATCTATTTTAAGGTTAATCGATCCTCGTGTGATGTCATAGGTTTTTGCAAAAATCTTTATCAAATTAAACTTTGCGTATGAAAGAACTATATCTTCAGAGGAATTTTATTTACTACATAAAATAAAAAAAAATTGGTAAACTATTGATATTGAAAAAGTGTATATTTTCTATAGATAATCAATTCTTTATAATTAAAAAAATGTCAAGGGCAATAACTCCTATGCTGGTATTTCTTCTACTGCATGTCTATTATGCATGATTTCCCTAATATCCACAATTAATTTATACATATTTATGAATTAACAGTTTTCTTAAACTGTTGACATTTAAAATTTGTCATTTCAACAAGATTTTATCTATTTTAATTATTCTGTACAACGAAAATGTGTGATTTTCTGATGTTAACATATATTTCCGGGTTGTTTTTTTTTTTTATGTCTGACATCTTTAAAAATGTGGAAACATACACATTTTCTTTGGTTATTGTTTAAATTTAACTATATTGAATGGAAATTAATACACTTTTTGCACTTTTAACCATTATTATTGATAAGTCACATGAGGATCGATCGACCTTAACTAGTAATCTATGAGAATGTCAGTAAATTATGAAAATTCGTGGTAGATGCCACTAGATGGCGTACTCCGTATAAATATCATTCACCTGCAGTAGACGACACAGTTGTTTACTAAATTATAATTTCCACGGAAGAAACATAATTGGTACACAGTATTGTACACGTGGAGATGCAAAAATACGCGTATAGGTACATGTAGTTTTAACATACAAAATTATTCAAATGCAAGAAATCATGTTTTTTGATAAACTATATATATATTTCATAACAAAGTACATATATTTAGATTTTATATAACCTAGATATTATTGATGTACACCTTTTACTTTTGGACAGTGAATCATTGACACATGAAATTGATAGCTTAATTAATCTTTCATGAACTCCATAATATTCATGCCTTGTGTATGTTTTTAAAGTAATTCATTATAGGTAACTAATGCACGTCTATATGCATATCTGTTTCCAACAATTTGATATTGAAATCATCTGTTCGGGTTCCGTTCACTATAAACGTCACTATTTCCAACTGTTATATCTAATTCTTATTATAGATTTACATGACACGTTTCTGTGAGAACATTTTTAAAGTTGTATAACTTGTTATTGATATACATATATCATTTATTAGAACACAATTGGAATATGCCATCTGGGTGCACAAATACAAATATAGAAAAGCTAGAAAAAGTTTAGTGGCATGTATTTGAAGCTAGAATAGTTACTGGTCTTAATTAGTTATACTTCAAGAAATTCGTTATACCTAGAAACCGGTTGGGAACCTTTGGAAGGTAGAAGAGATAGGGTTAAGTTTGTAACAGTGTATAGAATATACATGTAGCACTTCCTATAATAAGAAGCACAGTTTCTGGATATTCCACTCGAAATTCTTTAAATCATTCACAAAATGCAGAGTGGACGTATTCAACAAATACTGTCAGAAAGTAAAAATACAAAGAAAGTTGCTTTCTTTGTATTTTTACTTTCTGACAGTCTGCTACACAATATCGTAAAACCACCAAAATATTTTTCTTACATTAGAAAACACATTTTAATATATTTCACAAAATGTTGAGACACAACCGTATTTTAAACTATTTTGTTGTTGTCTTAACAATGGTATATTGAAGTTAGTTTGATATTATTTTTCATAAATATCTTGCTTTTCCCTTCAAATGTGTTTATATTCTACTTTCATTTTTGTTGGAAATTCCCAGCCGTTAAAATAGTATCTTATTTGGACATACAACCTTTCGTGAGGCCGAATGTTGTCTGATGTATTTCATTACCATCTTTACACCTGTTATACACACTGTTACTCCGTTTAACCAATCAAGATATAGGACTCTCGACGAGTGTGATCGGTCTACAAGGGATACTTACTCCTCCTAGGCAGCTGACCCAACCTCTGATATATATATATATATATATATATATATTGTGAGAGGACACGGGTAGATTTTAAGTACAAAAGGGCAATGTTTAACACACTGTAGCTCAAAAACAAGCACTATGACCGAATATAAATAACCCCTTCGTTTCCACAGAAATTACCCCATCCGGACCTCCCTTGAATAACCTACATGGTTTCGGGCAACAGATCCGTCTTCGGGTCAAACAAAACAGCTGTTTTCTTCGAACCCAGTCAATTACTGTATACTGATTTCCATATTTGATCGATAGTAAAGGGAAATATTCCGAATCCAAGAAGGACAAACTCTAAATGTATAAAATAAACCCTCATAACAAGAATTCATATTTTCTTTATTGAATTGCAAGTTGATTTACATGTAACTGCACACTGCTTTAACATTTGTTCGTAGTTCAAAATGTATTTCGTGGAATGTATAGTTATGTGTACAATGTCATCATGTGCGGACAGACGGCACTTAAAAACACGGATCGAATGTTAACTTCATGGATTGAAACAAAATGCGGCAATGAAAAGCAATGAATTTCAATAGAAGTTAGCAGAATGCACACAGTGAATGCAAATATACATGTATAGTGGTAATGCACACGGTGAATGTAAATATACATGTATAGTGGTAATGCACACGGTGAATGTAAAACTGTAAATATACACATTTAAAGCCATTTTCGAAAACAAATTCTTGAAAACGTTACTCCTTTTCAACACGTGTTTTACCCTTTTCTTGTAGACTAAAATCAAACCAATTATGAATAGTTGGAGCCTAGGTACACGTACTAGGATACAGTACCAAAGACAACACAGTTTACCGTCACTATGAAGAAACACATGCTGACCGTGATTCCCCTTATGGGGTTCGTCATGATATTTTACATATACAACAGAAGCATATACGAGTACATTATTCCCACTACTACAACCCAAGGTAAGTGACCACATAATTTGTTACAGAAAGAATCCTACATCAGATCTAGGGATCTTGTATCGAAGGACAAGCATAAATACTAAAGGCATATTAAGCTCTACTACAGTAATTAAACACCCTATGGAAGATCCTAAATTATTGTGTTTCAAAGAACTAGAAATTGTAAATTGTTATGTACTATTGTCCCAAATATAAAAGGAAAATAAATAAAACTGACAATTTTGTTAATTCATTGTTTCCCTTTCTATTTTTTTTTTCTTTTGCCTAGCCAGTTACTGCCAATCGTGAGATCGAATTTTGCAGGGGTTTGATTCCCCTCCCAATAATTACATTCTACTAAAACTGTGTTATTTTCCCCAGTGAATTAAGCAACAGATAGTAGAAATTTGGTGGTGGGGTTAAAATTATGTAAGATAGTCCAAGTAAAGTTAATATTGTGAAAATCAAAGAAATCTGTGACATTGAGTGGCCAGACCCTATCTGAGTTCTTTGATTTTTACATAGAATTGATCTTAAAGTTTCCGATTTCAGAATATATATGTACATACCTAACACTTTTCATTCATAACAGTTGCATTTGGTTTGATATACGTACATGTACATCCTAACTTTTGCTCCTTTGCCAAACGCTTGGCTTACGACTAAGCTAAAAATAATAATTCTGTCTGATAATCAAATACCGACCACAAGATCATAAGTATGTATTCAAGTTTTATAAATCATGGATGTACTGTACATATTAATTAAGAAAATCTACAAGAAATAAAAAATATTAAAATTACAGTGTTCGTAAATGTTGATCTTGGTCGTAAGATATTTTGTGAATAGATGCGCAGGGCCCTTATTCACAAAACATCTTACGACAAAGGTGAAAAAAATTTATTCTGTCTGATAATCAAATACCGATCACAAGGTCATAAGTATGTACATGTATTTAAGTCTTATAAACCATAGATATGGCACGCCAAATTCACAAAAATGAGCTAAACATAGTTTCACAGTTGATAAACTAGGTTTATCGACTGTAAACTATAGTTTACGGACCGTAAACTATAGGTCCGTAAACTATAGTTAACGATTCGTTAACTATTGTTTTCATCCGTAAAACTATATTTAACGGTTGTAAACTGTAGTTTACAAATGCTAATCCAAGTTTATCTGTCTTTAAATAAACGTTAACAATAGATTTTGCTGATAAATACAGATTCACATTTGTAAACTATAATTTACATTCGTTAACTATAGTTCACAATTGTTAATCCTAGTTTCACAAATTGTGATACTATATTTATCAGATAAACTATGTTTAACATTCGTTAATAATAGTTTTTGATCGTAAGCTATAGCTAACTGCCATTTTTACTCATAAACTATATTAAATAAAGCTGTGTTTATCACTTTTTTGTGAATTCGGCGCATTAAATGACTATAAACTATATCTTACAAACCGTAAACTATCATTTACATTCGTTAATAATAGTTTAGACTTGTAAACCGTAGTTTACAATCGTGAAACCGTATTTATCAGATAAACTATGTTTTGCAATCGCTAATGATTGTTTTCATTGTTAATTATAGTTTACGCTTGTGAAACATAGATTATCTGTTAACTATGGTTTACAGATGTGAAATATAGATTAACGGTCCGTTAACTATAGTTTACAGTTGATAAACCTAGTTTATCAACTGTGAAACTATGTTTAGCTCATTTTTGTGAATTTGGCGTGCCATACATAGATGTACTTTTCATATTAAGAAAATCTATAAGAAATGAAAAATAAGAAAATTACAGTATTCGTAAATCTTAATCTTAGTCGTAAGATATTTTGTGAATGAGGGCCCTGAGCGCTAATCATAGGTCTAAATCTGTGTTACTTCACCCCACAGTTAGCGACGTCTCAATATGAGTGAAAAATTCTCGACGGGACGTGAAACATTGAATCAATATATCTTTAATTTCCACGATATACAGAATTTTTTAACATGTTGTAGAGGATATTCGAATTTTCATTAGTGACTTTGATCACCAGAATGAAATCTTGTTATTGACCAGTCTTGTCATTAATAAATCTTATTATCGACCAGTGTTGTCATTGACCTGTTTTGTCATTAACCATAGTGGATCCAGGACAAATGAAACCCTGAGGTGAATCCGTTGAAAGTTTGTGGAATCAGGGTAACAAAAGAGAAGACTTATTATAGATTGTCTGCCTAAGGCGGAGTAATTTTCAATGCCTTTAATATGTGAACATAAACGTAAATTTTTGACAGACCTCGTACAACGATTTATTAGCATTTTTAAAAATGCATTTGTCGTTTACGTATTTTGAGCTCATATTTTTATAATGGTGTATATCCGGTCTTAAATACTTTCGGGCTAACTCCATATTTGATATACATTTATTTTACAAGACATTTATTTTTGGCAACAATAAAACAAAAATAGAGTGTACATCTTTCTCCAGCAATGAAGTACACCGATTCTTCAGTACTTTACCAACAATTCTCAAAAACTATCTGGACAAATCAACGTAACAATTCTGGCTTGACATTTTGTTGGTTTTTGTTGTTGTTGTTGTTATTGTGTTTTTGTTTTGTTTGTTTGTTTGTTTTTTGGTCGCACATGTGTTTTCTTCGAGTAACGCAGAATGAATAATTATAATCGACCACAGCGAGAACAGAATTCACAATTTTAATGCCTTTTATAGAAAAATGGATATAAGCATTTAAAACTAAATTATTGAAGGAAAATATGCACATAATTTAGAAGATACGAAAATTGTGTTGAAAATGCGAAATAAAAAAAAGAAGAAAGAAAAGTGTGGCACGAGGAAAATCCAAACCATGGCAATAAATAATCACAGCTTATGCTGCCAGCGGTACAACTGATTTAGCTACATACCCGTGTAAATATAAACCTGGAATTCGAAAACAGTTCCCCTATTTATGATCAGATTGCCTAATTTTTTGTCGGTTTTTCGTGAATTTCGATTCCAAGGCAGGGGTGCCCTTAAAAATACCATTGTAAATTGTTCTTAAAACTGTAACCTATCAAAGTATTAACAACAAAAAATCTTAGGGACAGGCCTGTCTTAGAGGACTTCAAAGACAAAACCCATGTCAAAATCGGTGATTAAATGGGGGGGGGGGGATGCTGTTTAGGCCAACTTTGAAGGCTAATTTCAACATTGTAGATTATAAATTCAGGTTCGAAATAAAAATATGAAAAAATCATAGATATGTGTGTCAGAAAATAACAATGACTTTTTTTTCCGGAAAATTGTTCTCCCCTATACATCTTTTCTTTTGTTACCCCGCAATCCTTTCACAGTATTTCAGTTATCATAACTTTTTTTTTGTGGATATCATGAATTCTCGAATTTAGGTACCGTTTAGGATCTAGCGATGGTAGATAAGGTCGTTTTCAAAATGCTTGAAAAGCTTATTGACTTGAACATCGTTGAAGTGAAGCCGAAGCTGCAATTTGTACAATTTTAGTCACACTCACTCTTATCGTATGATGTGAATGTCTAGGTAAGATAGGGGTCAAAGGGGATCTGAACCCCTCCGAAATAGCGATTCCATTCTACATTTGCATGCCATATTCACCACATGTTCCTAGTCTCTTTTTTGGGTTCCATGCTGTTCATCTGGTTTTTAGCTCACCTGAGCTGAAAGCTCAAGTGAGCTTTTTGATAACCTGTTGTCCATCGTCTGTCCGTCCGTCTGTAAACTTTTTACATTTTCGACTTCTTCTCCAGAACCACTCGGCCAATTTCAACCAAACTTAGCAAAACGCATCCTTGGGTGAAGGGTTTTCAATTTTCTTCAAATGAAGGGTCATGGGAGAATATCACAAAAATACAAAAACAGGGTGAGGTCATTATAAATATCCTCTTCTCAAGAACCACTGGGCCAGAAGAGCTGAAATTTACATGAAATCTTCCTGACATCATGCAGATTCAAGTTTGTTAAAACCGTGATGGGGCCACAATAGGGGATCTAAGTTTTACATACAAATATATAGGGAAAATCCTTTTTTAAAAAATCTTCTCAAGAACCACTAAGCTAAGCAAGTACAAATTTACATGAAAGCTTCCTGACATAGTGCAGATTCAAGCTTGTTAAAATCACGGCCCCGGGGGTAGGTTGGGGCCACAATAGGGATCAAAGTTTTACATGCGAATATATAGGGAAAATCTTTAAATATGGGCCAAGGTGACTCAGGTGAACGATGTGGCCCATTGGCCTCTCGTTTTGTTTTTTTTTTCAAATTGAATATATTCTAGAAATTAGAAACTTTAAATCACATCAAGCATGTTATTTCAAAACGTGTTGCAAACCGTTATTTGAATGAATTAATTCTTATCTTGTCTGTGTGTTGCACCACATAGCAATTTAGCAAATAATGACCCTATGCAAAGTATCTGAGATAGGCCGTATAAAGATAAGGATGGTAAATCTGACTAGATTTAGTCAATTGCCTGTGTAATGTTGATTGTCTGTTTTCTAATCCTGTTAAGCCAAGTTTCATCTCCACCCTTACCAATGAAAAGATCGACTTTTTGCAAACTCGTACCGATTATTTCAATAGAACAGAACGATAACACGTATTGGCAGTCTTTGTCATGGCTTTACTTAATAAAAACGTAGTTTCAATTCAACGACAATGTTCATATTAATACAAAACATCAGTATGTATAAATCCATGATCTACAACGACTTTTGGATAGTTATGTTGTAGCATCAATAGTCCATCCATGTTTCGGTCAATCAATCAATAATTCACTCAATATTTTCAATCAATCAATATTTCAATCCACCAATGTGTCAATCAATCAATCAATATTTCAATTCACCAATGTGTCAATCAATCAATATTTTCAATCAATCAATCAATATTTCATTCCACCAATGTGTCAATCAATCAATATATCAATCAATCATTTCAATCAATCAATCATTTCAATTTGTCAATCAATCAATATCAATCATGCAATGTCAATAAGCCTAATTATTAGCCACGGACCTGGAATGAAACAAAATCTGTGGCAGGCTTAGCAAAATTCGGCAATTGACCATCATTGACCACTGACACCTCATAAGTTGTAGAGCCATGACGCTTCGTGAAGGCAGATATTCGAGGCACGTTGGCGTGGACAAAATGAATCCTGAAATACACAAAAAGGGAGACAGCAAAAACGCAAAAAGGATGATATGCATGTATGTTATGAAAAAGGGGGAGGGTAGGGAGGGTTTGTATTTTCGTCGACATGGAACTCAAAAAGAACTAGCAATTCGCGCTTGCGCAGTAGATATACGCGGGTTAGAAAAGGGAAAGTGTCACGATAGGTGTTTGGGGGGATAGTGTCAAAACCGCGCAATTCTATCGAATGCGAGAGTTATGTTTCTTTGCCTGGACAAATACATGTTCTGTTCATTTCAATAACTGGACTTAACTCATAGTGAGTTAAGTCGGATTAATAGTAGCAAATCAAGAGATGATTTGAGACATGTTAAAGGAATAATATGTTCTTTTGTAACAGCCTATATTAATTTCAGGGATGGACTCAGAATTGGCGCAACAGTCTCTAGAGAGAATTCAAAAGGTACATCAACGAAAACCCCAAGCGGTCGCCGATTTGGATCCTCAATTCATTCCAAAATCGAAATTGAAATTGAATACAAAGAAAACGAATACTAATTTCGCACATACGCGAACAATACAAACAACGAAACCACCGAGAGCTAAGCTCCAGCCGGTGGATGATATTGATTGGGTATATCTGAGGACAATGCCAACCTATAACCAATCAGAAGATGTCTTACAGTCGGAGTGGTGGAAAGCCGCTGCTTTCTTAGAAATGTTTGTAAATACCGATTTAAAATCAAATAATTCTGATTAAAAGAGGTGAAATAATGTTTGACATTTCGTACGGCCTTACGATTTAACAGCGTTTTTACAAGGTGGAAAAAGAAAATTGTCGAAATTTGGACCAAACAACTTTAAAGAACATCAGTGAAATGAAATCTAAAAACAAAATACCTTCACATTTTCAGAGATTTTAACAAAAGGCCACGAGATTACAAGTGTCGAAAACTTCGGAGAATGGGAAATTGGTATCTGTGTCAAGATAAACCATATAGAATAGAAAAACCATGTCTGGTTTATTCATTCGGGTGAGAAAATTTATGCAAACTATTTGTACATGTATGTATTTTTGCTTCAATGCAGTAAAGAAACGGCATACAGGTATTTTCTGTCACAATGAGAGTAGTTTATGAAATGCATTTTAACTCATATGAGCATCTAATGCTCAAATGAGCTGTTCTGATCAGAAAGTTTGTCCATCTTCTTCCTTTCGTGGGCATTGTCGCCTTTTTTCACGTTTTTAGACCTCTTCATCTGAACCACTGAACCAATTTCAAGAAAACTTAACAGATAGCAATACAAGCATTCTTATTTGGATGAATGGGGATTGAACTTCTGCAGTTGAAAGTGATGTCCCATTCAAAGTGAGACAATTAGGAAATAGCAAAATAGCATGGGTTGACTTAAAATACCCTCCTCCAGCTGTGGGATGGAGGTTTGAATAGGACTTTTTCAGAAGTCTCTAGAAATCAACAAGGGCACTGCAGACGGTACATAATACGCCCGTAAAATTGCTTACATAGGGTGTTTTTCTTAAGCCATAATTTGTAGAACTTTGCTTCAGATAGCATAAGCCATCGTCAGGCTGTGATATACTTCCTTTGCATTATATGAATAAAGGGTCTTAGACTAAATCTGTGACAGGAGGTAGATAGACAAACCAAGAGTTTTGTGTGTAAAATATTTCCCCAAATTTGACTAAGTGCAACAACCTGTAAATATTCAAAACAACGAAGAAAATTAATCCTTGCACTATGCACATCTTCAAGTTACATTGTATTTACAAATACCCTGGCTTCGAAACTGTGAGAGGGGTTCTAAGGGCAAACCATGTCCTTTATTTAAATAATATTTCCTCAAAACGGACTAAGTTCAACAACCTATAATTATCTTAAAAATTGAATAAAATCAAAATCCTTGCCACATCCACATCTTCCATACCCGTACAAATACTCTGTAAAATAAGAAGGTTCTCACTTGAAAACTGTGGAAGGAAAAATAGAAATATAATGTACTCTCCATGTAATATTTCCTCAAATCTGACGAAGTTCAATAACCTGCAAAACTTAAAGAAAATCAAAATCCTTGTCACATGCACATCTTCAATATCCATACAAACACTCTGTAAAACAAGATGGTCCTCACTTAAAAATTATGGGAGGAGTTCGCTGGTCACATTTGTTTACCCAGGTGAGCATTGTGGCTCTTTGTTTCTCTGCTTTCTGCACGCATCTTCAGAGTTTTTATGAATACATTTCTTTTTGCAGTATTGCCAATGACTTTAGCTTTGATGACGACATGGCGAAACTTGGCTGTGAAGTTCATTCGTTCGATCCAAGGTCAGAACATAATTTGTTTGTGTAATCTTTTGTTTACACTTGTTTCTATTTAAACTACCGGTGTGTGGTTCTGTTATGCATTGTTTGTGTACTTACATAGCTATCTGATGATTTGTCGAATACTCCTCTGACGTATAATCCGTATATTAATTCATTATAGATAAACATGCAGAAAGCAAACACATGACAAGCGTGTGTAAATAAAAACTAAATCTGTATGTTACGTGTGCTTTTGGGGGATAGACATTATAGGTAAACTAAAACATGCAGAAAGCAAACACATGACAAGCGTGTGTAAATAAAAACTAAATCTGTATGTTACGTGTGCTTTTGGGGGATAGACATTATAGATAAACATGCAGAAAGCAAACACATGACAAGCGTGTGTAAATAAAAACTAAATCTGTATGTTACGTGTGCTTTATGGAAATACAGAACTTCATGTCAAATTTTCAGACATACAAGATTAACCCGACGAACATTCGTATAATCTTTAAAATGTCTGAAATTCAGACCTGGCAAATCTCAATGTATTGAATCCGGTTCATAATTTCATTCAAAGGAATAATAAAAATACATAAAGACTTGTTAGAATAAACAACTTTTGATGTCAACAGTTTAAAAAAAAAAGTTATCTTTTTAAATATGTATACAGGGGCGGATCCAGGAATTGTGGTTACGGGGGGGGGGGGCGCCTCTTTATGAGGCAGTGGGTCCAGAGCGAAGCCCTGGTGGGGGTCCAGGGGGCGAAGCTCCTCTCTAAATCCGCCACTGGTATAAATGAATTGTGAATATCAGGGAAGAGAAAATGCCAGCATAGGAGTTATTGCCCTTGACAATTATTATTTATTGAAAATATAAACTTTTTCAGTATCAATAGTTTACCAGATTTATTATATTTTTAGTTAATGAAATTCTTACAAAAGATATATTTCTATCATGCGCAAAGTTTAATCGAGAATGTCATTTTCTATTTTTAGAAATTAGGAAAGAAAAGCTCTGGTTTTGTTGTTGTTGTTTTTTTTTCAGAATGGAGACAACATTGTATTAGAAAAATATTCTCAGTAATTAATCAATAATATTATTCATGAACACCTATTTCAGTAAAATATTAAAAATTTGTCGTGATACTGCGTGTTTAAAAGGCGGAAACATGATTTTTGTCGGGGATGAAGTGTGCCGATGCCACCACCAACAAAAACGTATTTGTGCAATTAAGAGAAACAACCTTTCATTGTTCATTAGAATGTACTGGATGTGTATACCAGTATGCTATTTTTTTTTCAAGAAACGTACTGGGGAATTGTGTCAAAATGTATATTGCCTTCCATTTTAAATTAATTTTTCAAACTTTGTCTATGTTATGGGGACTAACAATGATTTTAGTGTTTATATGGATTTAGATTTATGAAAACAACAACAACACACACAACAAGAAAAAAACCCAAACAAGGAAAACAACAACAACACACACAACAAGAAAAAAACCAAACAAGGAAAACAACAACACCAATAATAAAAACTTGAACGTAGGAAATGGTGAAGATGAAATCATGTGCGATAAAGAAGTTTAACTCGTTATACTTCAATTCATTTACATATATGGTAATCCAACAGTACCATTTTCTAGGTACAGATCGTACAGTGCGTGCATAACATTACAATTACACTGTCTTGCATCTCTTAACGTGTATTCTTAGATAAATTTTCTTTCGTTGCGCTGCACTTTACATTAATTTTAGCATGAATGCAGAGGAACACGTGAGGAATACTAGCGTGACATTCCATCCTATCGGTCTCAGCGACAAGGTCATTCAAGATTTCAACCCTCGACATGATATATATGTAACCAATGATCAAAAGTGGAATATGATGGACCTCCTTACAATAATGGACAAACTAGGTCACAAAAATGTGAGTAAAATATTTTTGATATATATAGCATGACATGTATTCAATAAAGTTTTGAAAATACATGAGGTCATGAACTGCGACGCTGTACGCCAGTATACTCAGTGAAGAATTTTAGCTGTATGCTGATGTGAAATGTTGCAGTTCATACTCTAATGTTGTTTTAAAAAATGAAAATTATTTTTTATGATTACATTTTACTCTCATTTATGTCAGAATCCCCAGTCGTTGAAATAGTTGTACTATATTTATCAAGATTCATACGCACATAGTTCACATTCATATGGAAATGGCTATCATGGGTAAAGAAGGCAAAAACATTGGAAATGTAAATATTTCAAAATACATAAAGTCGGGAACCTGTCCAGTGTCCAGTTCAACAAAATATACCTATAATCTTTTATTGTTAAAGTTGTATGGTCCATGGTACGAATTTCGGAAAATTTGTTCACATTGTAAAAACACTGTTAAATTATCTACATACGTATTTATGAGGCCGTACGACATATTATGCATTATTTCACCCGTTTTAACCAGAATTATATTTGGGTTTTAATCAGTTTTACAAACAACTGTCACTCGGCCATTTCTATAATACATATATTCAGTAGATGTCACGTGTCTAGTTCAGATTTCCAGGGGCAAGATCATCGGTGTCTTATCTGTGTAAAGCTGTCTTTTGTTACTACAATACGATACCATAGGTTTAAGAGAAATAAAAATATCAAATACCTCTTAGTAATTCGTTGTTTTATTCTAAGTTGGGGACTGTTTATAAACGCTTAACAGACTTCAAGAATGGCAAATGTATTTATGGGTTTCCACAACTTTTACTTTTTAAATAATTTTCACACTTTTTTTTTTTATACATGCAAATGTTTTCAAGCATTTAATTAAGAGAAAATTAATAACTTTAAAAACTAATTCAGCTGCATTGAACTAATTCTGTACATTTTGATGAAGAAATAATAGATGAACATCGGACCAAACTGCTTTAAAAACTGATTTTTTTTGGGTTTTTTTGTTTTTGGTTGTTATTTGGCCGTGACAGTGAATTTGCTTGTGAATGCTGGTGTCCATAAAATGCTAATTAAAAGACCATGTACTTGTATGAAGTGCAGATTATTATTTTTTTTATTTAAACAGTATTTTATTATGAATAACATAATAAGGATTAGGCAGTAGGCAACGCCTGTATAAGCCTTCTCCTTAAAGTGCAGATTAGCTAGTTTTGTTGTATATGTACTGAACGGACATTACCTCAATCATGTTCCAATCCATACATTCTGTTTAAGTGTATGCGTAGTACGCCAACGTTACTGAATAGCAACACTGAAATAACAAATCATTGATGTTTCAGAGAGTACTGGACTACCTGAAAATAGACGTGGAAGGACACGAATGGGCGGTGCTGGATTATTTGATTACAACAGGAATAAGTTCGAGAATCAGACATTTTTCTCTGGAATATCACATTTTTCCAGATTGGCCTAGTAAGGCCATGTATCCAGATTTATTGAGGACGTATAAGAACCTGAAAGAAATGGGTTTCTACAAATATTTTACAGGTTTACATCCATTAAACCACACTCCGCGGAGGTTTAATATACAAGCTGATGTTTGTTATGTCAATAAAAAATTTAAAGCATAATAAATTGTTCAGGATGTTTAGGGGGAGAAACGAGAGTTTCTCTTTCATTCCGATATTTTTTTATACCCATGTTGTGTTATCAAGCTATACGGTCGTTTTACAAACCTCATCGCGAAAATTTTGAATCTAAGTTATCGCCCTTTGTGCATACCTTTCCATAAACCGCTTGAAATGTATAGCTGAAAAATGAAATTATTTTCAACCTGTAACTATACATTCCTCCCTTCATACACTATAAGGTTACAAGTCCATAATAACAGAATGTTTGGACCTCTTCCAGAGCATATTAATTTTTTTTATTTACACCCATGGCCATTTTTGACCAATTAATTCATGTTGGATGTCGTTTTAGTCTTTCTTCCTTATTTGTTGATGTCAATAAATAATTCATGTTATTATACGATCGAATAATCCCGTGCTTTCTGATTGGCTGAGGTCCAACAACAAATGACAAAATTACGTTATGTTCACCTGCTTGTGCCTTAGAAGTGAATATAGTATTTCATTTCTCCAACACCGGACCAAAAATGAATTGGGAAATTCAAAATTGATGTGAATTTATTTCTTTGTCATTCAATGACAAATCTCGTTTCAACTCACTTTCGACTAACCTGCACTACGTTTGTAAAGAAAGAATGACTTTTATCACGAACAGGAGTGACAACTGTTGAATTATACAACCCGATCTAAAGATATGTCCTATCAGCCAGTTTCGATATTTTGAAATATTCAGCCATAAATAAACACAAAACTCTGTCTCTAATTATTTGCGACTACGTCCTGGTTGCTAGCTATATACAGAGCCGTACATGTATTGTTTCGTATGGTCTAGTGACCAGTTTCGATGTTTTGAATTCTTTCGTCGTGTGATAAAGCAATTATTGACATTTTCTTGGTCAATACGATGGGTTATCTACCTGAGAAGTACAATATTTATCGAGCCTGGAGGTACTTCTCAAGTAGCTAAACATTGTATTGATCTAAAAATGTCAAGAAGTGCATCATATCAAGAATGTGAATTCTTAGCATCAAAATTTATTAATTAACATTTTTAATTTTAGAAATAGAAGAAAAATCCCTTAGCATTCTGGGCATATTAATGACCACAATGTCTTTTGATATCATAGTACAACAAATTATTATCCTTATCATTATTGATGAACGTCTTTATTGGTAAGAAATACGCTATAGGAGTGAAAGAACCAGAATCCATTGACGTTTATACCGTAGACTGTTCAAACCTATGAAAGTTTATACGTAGGCTGTTTACCCAACGTAGAGCAGATGTATGAATGTTTGCACATTGAAATTATTGCACAAACCAGAACATTATTGTGGAAGAGTTTTTTTTGAAATGAAGAATGTACTAGTAATTCACTGCGGATCATTGTACATTGTAACGAAGTACAAATATGGCCGGGGTCCAGTTGCACAAAAGTTAGTGAAGTTTAACTAATAGTTAACGTCAAGTTAACGTTCAAATTAATAGCAAGTTCACTCTCAGTTAAAGCAACTAGGTCCTGAAAACTAATGGTGTAATAGTGATTTTTTATCGGTGAACTTTCAAATATTGGTGGGCGTTTGACTCAAATTAATATACAAGTACACAGTTGCAAATTGTGTGAGGTTGTATTTTGTATTGAATTTTATGGGAGATGAATTTGTACTCTTTAATCACATATACATTAAGAGGTTAAAATCACGTGCAATCTTTCCTCTCTTCTGTCATTGGTGGGAAAATACACGACGTAAAAATATTCTTTTATTTCATTGGCTATATGTCGCCTATGGCAAGGGAAATAATATATGCACAAGTTATCAATTTTCATAATTTTCTATCGTTTATGAAGATATTTATTATTTTATTCCTGTTCATTAATATCATTTGTAATTCTTAAATATATGTATGTTCACGAACGAGGACACTCCAACTGTGCCAGTAATAGAGAATATGTCAGATGGGAATAAACTCAATGACATATGCATAACAGAAGTCATTCTTAAGCAACCCCGTAGTTTGAATATCAGTAAGTCGTCTGAGTTTGATGGATTCCACCTGAGGGTCCTTAAAGAGGTCGCACAGTCCATTATAACACCCCTGAGGATACTCTACACCTAGTCAGTTAAGTGCAGCGGGCTTCCAGCGCAATGGAAACAAGAGCAAGTCAACCCATCTACAAGAAGGGAGAAAGAAGTACACACGGTAACTATCGAACAGTCAACCTAACACCAGTGCTTTGTAAAATCATGTGGAGTCCATCATCAGGAAGGCAGCGGTGGAGCGTATGACGGATAATAATTTGTTTTGCGACGAACAACATGGATTTTTTGCCTCACCGGTCGTGTATGACCCAGCTCCTAGTGTGTCTAGATGAGTGGACTAAAGCCTTGGACAGTGAAGAGCCCCTCGACGCGATATAGGATTTCAAGAGCTTCCAGGGAATATGCGATGCAAATGTATTTACTACCGTTGTATTGTACAATCATTCAACTTAAAAACCATGTATGACATGACTGCATTTATTGCCTCTTATCGCCGAAAACTGCAACAAAACATGGGTCTACAGCTCGATTTTCCGTTTTATACCACGAAGTGCTATGTACTGATACCGCGATTTTGACTGGCTAGCATGCTCTTCTAAAATTACGTTTGGAATACGTCGGTCTCGAGATACGTTCGAGTTATTTCCCTTTGAAGAACTCTCGTAGATAGAAGGTGCGAAACAACTTGTATACATGCGGGAGTGGGACGAATATTCATCACTGCATAAGTGAATGTACTCAGTATGTTTCTCATACGCTGTTTCATCACCCAAATTCAACTGATACACCAACTAAGTAAGTGATAAGTATTCAGGGAGTAATTAAATACATGGAATTCTTATCATATCACATAATTTCGTTGATTGTAGGTATCATATCCAGGATATTACTTTCAAATATCCCGTTGTTTTTATATTTCTACTTTAGTAAAACATTCTTTCGATAGTATTTTGTATTTCATACATTTACACATTTAAAGAGAAGCCGCTTTTAATACGTTTTATCGTCTTCCTAACTGACTGTAAGTTCACGCTGTCCCACTTAGGCACTCAAAGTTCTACTAAATTTACCTCCTACACAGGAGAGCTCCTATCTCGAAACTGGCGTATTCTTTAGAGTTATTTATAGAAAGATAGAGCGTCAGAGATGAATTTAAAAAAGCAACAGGCAAAAGGATGATTTTAATGGTGACCATTACCCACAATTGATCTTATTTTATATAATTTAGTTACTAAAATTAGGGGGGAAATGCTACAAAAAATAAAGGGCCTCCATCCCCCCATATTTTTTCCACAGACACCTGATATAAGTAAGTAAGTAATTTATTTCCAATTTTGGGCTCAGAGGGCATACAAAGAATACAAAGTTCATATACATAAATCATAAAAGAGTGATTATCCAAAAGATAGATGAAAAATAAAATTTACAAGTTCATGATAAATCAACTTTTCTTAGTAATGAACAGATATATATGTAATTGTATATATAGGCCTATACAACTATAACTCTCCCCCTTTCTGATTTTTATTTTGGGTGACAATTCATCCAAAATGTGTGGATTCCTTGTCTCTCTCATCCCAATTTCGATTGATGTAGTCGTTTCACGCTTTTCACAAGCTTTAGAGATAAGGCTTACAAAAAGATGTTCACGATTACATAAATCTAAATTAGGATGGAATAGACGGGGAATCCACACATTTCGGAGAAATAATCGCCGCCCCCAAAAATCAGAAAGGGGGGTGGGGGTAGTGGTGTCCATACTTCAGATGCATGTGAATTTTTCCATATCGGCACAGATCCGTAAAATTAGGGATACGGGGGAGGGGGTTCGCCGGAGAAGTTGGAAGTTGCACATGGCTTGTTTAAATTTCCTGACAGGCAATGATAAAAATACAATAGTCATGATAAAGATCTTCAGAACCTTTTGCTGTCTCCATTCCCCCCCCCCCCCCCCCCCCCCCCTTCAGGCTTGGAAAGGGGGGGGGGTGTCATTCTTTGCTCCAGGGCTTCAATTTATAACTTATAAACTTACATGCATTAATATCTTTTCATTCACTACTACATAGTACTATTAAAAATAGTGGAGGGGCCATTCTCGCAATATATCTCCATTTGCATGCATGAAAATAACAGTTAATGTTCATTGTTAATTAAAAAGGTTGGCCAGTCGCCTCTGAAAAACATTGATATGTGCCTGCAGCGTTCTTGGTACTTATGGTGGGTTTCATAAAACTTCAATGTAACAACATTTACTTGTCACATCAATACATACCACAAAGTCAATAACAAATCGCTAAAAAACTTTCCTTTCTCTATTTTTGCATACTTCCAAATAATCTTTTATCTGTATTTTCTCTGATTTTCCATAGATCTGCATGAAACATGCAACTGGCAGAAATATTTTTCATACTAGTTAGTTAACGAAGTTGTATTTACAGTAAGTCATAATTTCATTATTATCTTCATCAGAAATTATTCCGACACGAAAATATTTTTAAATCTCCACTCGGGAAGTCTTAGCTTCTATCTTCTGACGTCATGTTAAATCCCGAAATGTACGAACAGCTTTGGTTTTTTTTAGTAACTAAAAATAGCGTACAGTGTCTTCAATTCAAAATTTTTGTTTTGTTAACAAAGCAATATTTTCAAGATTTTTTGGTAATAAACATCGTATCAATTTATTGTGATAATAAAACAATGAGACTTTATTTTTCAACACAACGAATATACAATTTTCATTCTGTGCGGTATCAGTACATAGCACTTCCTTGTATAAAACGAAAAATCGAGCTGTAGACCCATGATTTGTTGCAGTTTTCGGAGATAGTAGGCAATAAATGCAGTCATGCCGTACATGGTTTTTTAGTTGAATGATTGTACAAGAGAACGGTAGTAAGTACATTTACATAGCATATTCGCTGGAAGCTCAACAGGCCGACATTCTCAGGGGGTGCCATTCTGTGTCATTTGAAGCTAGGTACCTTGTGTTATTATTAGTATACAAAGGTCATAAGTCATCTACAGAAACAAGTGCCTGTGATACATCACATTGGTGCAGCGTCACGAGCGGCATTCCCCAGGGTAGTGTTTTAGGTCCTGTCCTCTTCGTGATCTTCATCAACGACTTACCATGCAGACGTTGAAATCTTTCATGCGCATCTTCGCTGATAATACAAAGGTAAACGGAAGGGCATCTTCTGTGATGTTTATGGTACGAATAAGTTATGGGTCGAATTGACAAGCATGTAAAAAAAAGTTTGTTTAGGTGGTTTGGTTCTGAAACATGTGGATAAGGGGTATACATCAAAGTCAGATTATGACAGACTAATGAAAAATCATATTTCCCTTTTATGTCAATATTTGTATTTCATATTAGTGTAGTTAATAAATTATGACCCTAAATTACATGTAATCTATACATACTGGTGCACAAAACATGCTCAGAGCAGGTGCCCCTTTTTTGCTTTGCTTTTCTCTCATTTGGGTTAATCCGCACCACCCCCTACACCATCACAGTACCAAGCGTGGGGATTTAGACACTGTGCACAACCAAGAACGCTGTCTGCCCTTCTTGAAAATATACCTTTCATATGGGACCATCCACCTTCTCAACTACAGAACTTTTGCTGGACCATGCAATGGGATACATATTTTCACCGGAATTTCTTCAGCAACTGATCACTTGTCTTAGTTTCGTATTTCCACCTATCTACATGTATCACTGGTATTAAACTGATGATAGTAACGATCGTTACTATCATCCCAATATGGCGGAAGGAAATTCGGGTAAAACCACGTTTACTTATTATATCTATTTGTATTGTTTATTTGCGAATGATATGTAGGTAAGAAATATCATACACTAGCAACAATTACGATCAGGTGTTATTTTATCTTTTATACGGCTCATATGAACGGAAAATTCGTCGTTGAAAAAACAGCGAGGATGATAGTAACGAAAGTAAAAACAAAGATGATAGTAACGGAAATAAAAGATGATAGTATTAAACGTGAACTTTTGAGTCGCATTAAACGTTGTTATTTGAACACATCTCCTATTTTTAAAACTGTCATTTTTAATTTTTCCTTATCTTTTCTATAAGTAGAGGGACGGGAGAACCTTTTTTCGGGACTCTGGGATTGACTAATTTTTTTCACCGGTAATTGGGGATTAACCTTATTAGGATTCGGGATTTGCCTTTTTAAAAAAAAATTCGGGATGCTGGATTATTAATTATTTTTCTCGAAATTCAGTGTTTTATAAATATTTCCCGGGAATCCGAGTTCAGACCCCCTCCTATCCAGCCATATAAGATTACGGAACAAATTTGATTATCTCTTATATTTACTTTTTTCACAAGAAGTATGGTGAGTTATTTCCATGGTATTTTGTTCAAACTGATTCACGTTCAAGCTTCATCATAATTTAATATTACAACTTGGAGAATATACAAATTTTCACTATTAGAAATCTACTTGTGAAAAAAAAATTGTGAAAATTTATCTGTGTCAATTCATTACACATTATACAACAACCTGTCTTAAATTTTCAGAGATTTTTTTTTAACAGATTGCAGCAAGAAACGAAATGCATATAAAAATTCCTGTTCAAACAAAACGTAACACCCTCTTATCTGACCAAAGTTTAAAAGTCGGCCAAATATTTACTGTTTCAACATTTATTCAATTTTCAGAAATGGATAACGTGAATATTAATATGGAACAGTCTTTGAATCAGACATTGGTTGTTGTAAGTACTTTTTATGGTCACATAATTGGTGTTACATGTAACCTCGCATTGGGTCAAATGCTGTCTGACGTGTTTCATACCGATTGTTAAGCCGTTCTTGGCACACTGATTTTGACTGCGGATAACTCCGTTTACCTGATCAGGATATGGGGCTCACGACGGGTGTGACCGGTCAACAGGGGATGCTTACTCCTCCTAGGCACCTGATCCCACCTCTGGTGTGTCCAGGGGTCCGTGTTTGCCCAACTATCTATTTTGTATTGCTTGTAGGAATTATGAGATTGATTACTGTTCGTTATCTTCACCTTGCATGTATATCATTTGACAGTATCTTGTCCATCTATCAATTTTTGTGGGTATTTTTGTTTTTTTGGGTTTTTTTTTTTTTTTTAAGTCAGGTAAGTTTAATACATGAAAGCTTTGAAATTCACGGAATTTCAGAAATCCATGTTCACACGATGTTCCTGTAAAACAAACATTTCCCTTCAAAATTTATATTAATGCAAGGTGAAGATAACGAACAGTGATCAATCTCATAACTCCTACAAGCAATACAAAATAGATAGTTGGGCAAACACGGACCCCTGGACACACCAGAGGTGGGATCAGGTGCCTAGGAGGAGTAAGCATTCCCTGTTGACCGGTCACACCCGCCGTGAGCCCCATATCCTGATCAGGTAAACGGAGTTATCCGCAGTCAAAATCAGTGTGCCAAGAACGGCTTAACAATCGGTATGAAACACGCCAGACAGCATTTGACCCAATGCGAGGTTGTATTGACGAACTAGATCGTTATAACGACCATAGAATTTGCGAAATGCTGACTTCAATCGAGACTGTTGAAATCCCTGTACCATCAACTTGTTTGTCAGTAGCTTACCTCGATTTAAAAACTGACTATACCCAGAACAAGTTCTTGCATATCGAATCAGTTGAGATATATAAACACCATATGCAGGTGATAATGGAATATTGCTACATAAATGTGGGAAGTTGACGATGGAGAAGCTGAAATCATCCCGTTTGTCATACAGTTGAGTTGTCAGTTTGCCGTTAATGTCTACTTTCAATAAAATATCTAAGTATGAAGCAGAAGTGGACGACTCTGTGGTGTCCTTTATTTCGAGCTCACAGGGATATATCAAATCGATATATGAATGAAAGCTATCATTGTTAATGGACAAAACGTCATCGATATATCTAAAAGTCGAATTGAAGGTCACAGCGAGAGATTTTTTCTTCTCACGTAGAAGTTTTTGAATAAATTTTGCTTCATATGAATATAAAAACAGGTCAGCTAACAAAGGAGCACAATTCGTGCCCATGGGAATTCCAACAGACTGTTGGAAGACCTGATCACCAAAGACCACGAAGATATTGTCAATGAGGAACTCTATCATATTTTTTATTTCAACTTCAGAGTACTTGTGCGTGGAATCAGAGTGGTGTTTAACAAAGTAAGTTTTTGAATGACTGATCACTAGATATGAATATTTCCGTTTTCCGTTTTTGTTGAAGAAGCAACTGTCTATGATGTCAAAAAGTCTAGTCTTTAATTTATCATGAGGAATATTAACGTTATGCTTTAAATAAATGCTTTTACTTTTACTATGGTCTTAGACATGCATCTCTATTAGTGTTTTTTATAACTTATATAAAAATAGTATATTAATTACAATGCATGCACATTTAATGATTTAGAAAGGGTACAAAAGTGGTCTTTAGACTGTAGACTTTATAGCATCGTTTTAATAACACTGAATCTTTCTATACTGGTGGATAATATGTTTAATATTTGTTTGATGTTTGAGAACTGAATGAATCTTTTAAGATATGAAGACTAGATAAAACAACACCAAAATTGTCCGATTTGTATCTGTCCTGTTTTGCTCTATTTTAGGATGTTTCTTTACAGTCAGTAGATGGTATTATTTTTTGTTCTACACTGTTCGAAAAATTTTGAATTGTTCTTAATCACAAGATTATCATCTGTATACAAGAAGTTCCTCTTTATGTTTGTTTGCTTTGTTTTAATTGTTTAATTTTGATTTTGCATGTCATGTTCATTCTTTTTATATGTTAATTTTCAACATATTTATGCAATTTCATGTTTCAAAATCTTTCGAATAATATAACATTCAAATAACACTTTCATATACGTGTATATAATTATGATTGATTGCCTACATGTACATCTTTTTATCGTTACTGTCATCTTTTTATCATTACTATCATCATTGATACATATAAGTTCTTACGTTACTATCATCATTCATTTCCGTTACTATCATCCTCGCTGTTTTTTCAACGACGAATATTCCGTTCATATGAGCCGTATAAAAGATAAAATAACACCTGATCGTAATTGTTGCTAGTGTATGATATTTCTTACCTACATATCATTCGCAAATAAACAATACAAATAGATATAATAAGTAAACGTGGTTTTACCCAAATTTCCTTCCGTCATCTTGGGATGATAGTAACGATCGTTACTATCATCAGTTTAATACCAGTGATGTATATACTAGGAATCATAGTGACACCTACATGTTGTATATCAACATTTTTATTAAGCACTCAGCTACATTTAACATGTATCCTAAAATTATTATACACATTTTTACACATGTAATATCACTTCAAGTATGGGGTATTTCCGTTTTTTAAAAAAGTTGACCGGGCCTATCTAGTGCGAAACTGTCCCCTTTCTTTGGAAAGAGAAAACATGGATTCTAGTAAGTATTGAAATTGTCGCCATAGTGAGTTTCAAAAGGATTTTACTTTTAGTATAGGTCTAGTGTTATCAAGAATATATCTAGTATAATTAAATGTTTTCTACATACATGTATTTAAACATGTTTTTCATTTACAATACACACATTTCTGTGACACTGAATATCTAGAATATCTGTAATCAATTAAAAGAAGATTGGGGAGAGACATATTTTGAGTTTTGTCTTATATACAATATTTCGCTACAAACAGAAACACTGTTATCACTCCTGTTATTTGCAATCTTTATATTGATTATGTAGTTTAGCTATGGTGCAAAATGAAATTCTGATGAACATTTTCAAATTCATAAGACTTGCGTAAAATTACATAATTAGCCTTTATCAATATTTTGTTTAGAGAAATTTCACTGTATATGATTTGGAGAATTTTCAAATTACAGTTAAGCTACGTGTAACTTGAGTTTAACAGTTTGTTGTTTAATTTATAGCTATAACAAATTCAAGGTAAGAAAATTTGAATAAATCAAATAAAACGACCATAATTGCCATGAATTTTAATAAATTACCGTTCTGATATCTTCATTTTCCTCACATTTTATCATTATTGACATAATTCCTAATAACCTGTTGAAGCCTTTATTTAACCATAGGATATGATCCCACCTCTGGTGTGTCCAGGGGTCCATGTTCGCCCAACTATCTATTTTGTATTGCTTATAGGAGTTATGAGATTGATCACTGTTCGTTATCTTCACCTTTCATGACGACAACCTAAGCCCTATTTAGATTTATGGTTAAAGCCAATTAACGTTAACGATTTTCCTAATAATAAACGATTTTCATATCATTTTTTGACAACTGCAGTGTCGATGTTCAGTGTGGCGCCCAAACCTAATCTGGATTAATCCATAGCTTAAATCTTTCAACAAAATGCATATTATCTTGGAAAATAATTTCTGTATTTCTTCGTCCGCTGTATTTTTAGGTAAAGCTGAATTTTCATTTCCTAGAAATAGAGTACAATAAAAGCGCTTAATTTTGAATTTATTTTGTGTTGTTTGCACCGTATTGTTGCTCCTCTTTTTATCCACTATTTCAGCAATTTCACCTTGTTCCATTTTCTAATGAATATTGTTCTAATAACGTAACATATGAATATAGAAAAATTGAACACAATGGAGCGTAAAACAAAGAGAAAATAAATACTACAAACTCATTGCTTGAATAAAACCATACTGTAGAATCATTTAAATTCGTGGGGGCCAATTTTCGCGGATTCCTGAATTTTTACGGATTCGTGTTGACGTAATTTCGTTGATTTATATATTTGTAAGAAAGATAACTCGCGAGTTAACAGATTTCGTATACTAAAATTATCAATCCAATTCGTAATAAAATAATGTAAACATCGTAATTCAAATTTGTTACAATAATCAAAGGATAATGATGGCTTTGACTGTATGTAATCAAGATTATTATTTCATGAACGTAGGCCCGTAATAAGTCACGGTCAAACATATAATCGCCCGCCTCCTGGCGGCCGATAATTAAGAACTCCAGGTGAGATGGATTGTGACCGGGTCTCTGACAGCGGAACTTGAATGGAACACGAAATAAATATCGGAGAACATGTGAGTGATATTCCAACTATTTTACGTGATTGCAAAAAAAAAAAAGAAGATAATTCTAATTCTTATACGACAGAGCCACAACAGTTCTACAGTTGTTCTCTGGTTTTGTGATTCTTAGGTGTTCATTGGGTGGAACTGATCCTCTCATTTTTACTATGGGGAGGCTATGGAAATGTCGACGATGTGAAAAATTTGTGAACAAGCTCACGTACTGTGGTCATAATATCGTTTGCAATTTTGCTTTCATTGAACTTTTAAAATGATTTATCATCCTGTTTACATCATTAACATGTTTTAAATATCATTAATATAAGTCTAACAGTAGGAGGAACTTTGAATAATAATGACACTGGTTTCTTACTTTGCAAAACATTTATTGATACAAATAAAAAACAATAATAATTTCTTCGGTCCATGGACATATACCCGTCATCTATCAGGAAATAATGGCAGTCATTTAATTCAAGAACTTGGAGAAAGATCTCTTTTGTGTGCAGGCAGCTGTAAAAGATAATGAACAATCCGATCAGTAATCTACAATTACTTTGTTAAACTTGATAAACAAGAAATACTCAATGACAAACGTACAAATCCAGTAATTCTTACTCACCGTGTAATTGTTTGATGGGACCAGCGGCCTTGGCTACGAGTCCAACAATTCCTTTAACTTTAGAAATCTTTTTGGGAACTGTAAACATATGGTAATGTACATTTTTTTTTTGTATCAAAGCAAACCTACTGTCCTACTGATGACTGTTAAATAAGATATATAGCATAAGTAAAGAATTTCAGGAAAAACTATTTCTAAATGCATATATACACCATTTACACTTTTCACTATATCTTATGTCTCATCTTTATTCATTTTATGGCGCATCCACCAAATTAATTACAAAGCAAGTCTAAAGTGTTGAAAGTCAAACGTCTGAAAACCTGACCAAACTGTAAATGATAAATACGGAAGTCTTGGTACCAAAGCTTTCCCTTAGACAAGTGGTTTACCTGGTGCATCACTGTCAAAGGCTTCCTTCATTCCATCAACAGCCTTCTTCAGACAGCCAACAACTCTCTTGAAGTTCTCCTCACAGTCGGTTCCGAAATCCTCTATCAAGTAAAATGAAGTTGTAGCGTATAAAACTTTATATTCTTCTGTACAGTATACGCAATTATGTATATATAGTTGAATCTAAAAATAATCCTTTTTCTAACAAAAAAGACGAAGATAACGAACAGTGGTCATTCTCATGAATCCTATAATGATTGACATATTGTGTGTCTTCGGGGTATTATCAACCCAAAGTTCCTCAAAAAAGAGCAGTCCGATGCCATTTCGTAAGACAACTATCGAAAATGGATTATATTATATAAATGTACAGGTGGTTATTGTGGTAATATATGTGACAAATAAGAGGTCTTGACAAAAAGGAACCCTGGTTAACTCACAGTCCTAGATATAACTTAGTCAAGACAAGTTATAGAACTTTATTCTACATAGGACTGCATGCTGCAATGACCATATCCAGGCCCCAACTGCTTTTTATGCAAAAGGTGTCACATATTTATTTTTTCACTCCTGATCCACTAAATGTTGTGATTTTTGAAGTTGACTACATTGTATTTTCTATTTCATTTCTCTCGGAAACTTCGTGAAGGATCTTGTCTATTCAACTTGAATAAGACTATTAATGGTAGCTATTGGAAAAATTAGTTGAAATTGGCCCATTGAATCTCTGGAGAAGTCACAATGAAAACTAAACAGATACCATATTGACAGTTGATCAGAAAACTTCACTTAAGCTAATAATGAATAAATCACCTTTTCTGCAACCTTTTGGGATCTTGACTTTTGCGGGGGGAATAGAGCCAGCTCCTGTAATGACAAAAATCTTCCATTTTATAACATGTCAGAATGACCAGAATAAAAAACAATGTGTAGCATTTCACCAACAGCAGGTGATGTCTAAATAGGAGTTAAAACTTCTCGTAACAAAAAATTATAAGAATTGTAATGCCTTATGTCATTGTCGGAGGTAGGAACATACAGTTACATTACTATAGTTTGAAACTTTATTGTCGTTTGACATAGTAAGGTTAACTCCGCTGTATGGAATTGAACTGAAACTACATGTAGTAGTATAACGTAAATCTTACCTTGTTCCTCGTGCAATACAGCAAGACCTACAGAGGCTTCAAGATGTTTCTCCACAGCTTCAGCTGCTGGGCCATCGACACCTGAATGAAAACGAAGGGGAACACATTGAAAAAAAAAGAACTTTAAGACAATATACGAGTTTGTCGGAGAAAGTGCATTCGTGACCGCAGTAATCATGGATGTGATTTCTATCATAAATAATACGATGTATGTATTTTAGATAGCAAAAAAGTCATGGTTACATTATCCTCCTACACATATTGAAGATGTGTTTATCGATGATATATAGAATACCTTCTTCTAGAAGTGCGTCAAGATCCTTTCCAATCTCCTCCATATCGTCCCTCAAGTTCTTTCCAACTTTCTCAATTTCAGCAGGATCGATGTTTTTCAGATCTATTGTTTAAGGAAGAGCAACAGTCAGAAACCACATAAAGCAACCATGCAATGAATCAAACATGAATCCAAAGAAATACTATGTTTTCTAGATTTATTTTGAAATCAGTTTTGTGATTAGAAATAAACACTTACCTGCTTCACTGACGAGACCGGCCTTAGCCCAATCCTCAAATTCTCTCTTCTTCTATAAAAGTTCATGAGAAATCATATTTTAATATATAATCTACCCGCATGTAGACATATATAATTATCATTATACATTTAATCAAATTTATGAATTTCTTAGTTGTAAATAATAAAACTATAGCACTTCATAAATATTTAATCTAAAGGAGTGGAAATTATACTCACGGCATATCCGCAAGATTCTGTAATGAAAAGGTTGTCAAATTAGTGTGGAAAATTATACAACTGAACAATTCATCAAACTTAATCAATTCAATGATCATGACTTCAAAAGTAAAGTAATGGAAAATTCTAATAAAAGTATTTGTGTTTGATATGGTATCAAGATTCATAAAGTCATGATAAAACAACTCACTGGCAAGTTTTCCGACGTCCTCTGCTCCGGAAGCGAGCAAAACAATAACACCTTTAGTGAAGGCAACTTTTTCGACGACTGGAAAACGCAAGGTACATGATATATTAAACTATACATTAAACTAAGTAGGTAGTGCGTAATAGATAATGATTTCTTTACTTATCTTCTTTGTTTCTTGTGAAAGCAACATACCGTCTCTATCAGACCTCAGTGCGTCTTTCACGGCTGCGCAGGCGCCTCTCAGGCACTGTCCAATACGTACAAACTGAGACTCACAACCATCCAAGTTTCCGATTGTCTCTGCAGGGGAAGAAATTTGAGGTTATTCATCTCTAAAAGAAAATGCAAATCATCGAAGAGTTATTTTGAATGTGGAATCTTGCAATGATTACGTACCCCTAGTGCATTCATCTGGGACTTCAAGTTTTTCTGGTTTGACGGCATCTGAAAGGGATATAGTGTAAAAATGTAATAATATACAGTGTATTGTCAAAATTATCATGCTAGGAAGCTCAATGGGAATTTTGAGGAATGGTAACATGTAGCATATACAAATAATATTATTGACCTTCTTCAGCATCCATGAGGGTCAGCATAACTGCTCCTGTGAGAGCATCGGCGGCTTTTTTCTCATCTTCTTCATTTCCCTCTGCAGAAAGAAGAAGACACGCAACATGAAAGAGGAAAACAGACTCGGATAAATAGAGAAGATGTAAAAATGATAAATCGAGTGATCAGACGTACTGCCAGTCAATAATCGTTCCAGAGCGCCATCTACTCCTTCAACGTCTCTCAGTAATTTTCCCTTGATGGCACCAACTTCTTCCTTGCTAGCTCTTCTTATATCTACAAAGCCCAAGTTAGAAACTATCTAAAAATGTTTTAGAGTTCAGCAGTTTCAGCATAATGTAATAAAGGCGTTGCAAATACCAGTATCAATAAGTAGAATGCAACATGAAGGGCATTGTCAATATATATATATATATATATATATATATATATATATATATAGTCGTCATTTTGAAATAAATCTTATTATTGGAAAATGATAAAGACATTTTTGTGTATCTGTGTATAGTAGGTAAGAAAACGTGACAACAGCCCGTGTATACAAGGAATAGAAGTCTCACTTACCCTCCTCACTGCTTAGCCATGTTGCCTCCCAGTGATCTGATTCGCTACGCTTCTGAAAAATAGATTGTTTCGAATTGATTACGATAATATATAAAAAAAGGAGTAGACTAGTGACTTTTATACAAATGAACATTAATAAGTATTTGATTTTTTAAAATACTGTAAGCTGTGAATTAAGTTATAATTATGCGAAAATCAAATTAGTTTTGTGTATTTCATCGATGAAAAATATTGTTATCAACTGAAAGCAATTTACACAGGCAAATCATAACATTTTCATTGAATTATTTGCGAACAATAAAAAAATCTAAATTATTATAAATTGAATAATAATGAACAATCCATAAAGGTACTTGAGTTAATTTATCGTTATTGATATTTTTATAATTATTATCATTACTTATATTACTACTACAAAGCAGTTGTCATAATTTTTTTTTATAGAAAATACCTGGACAGAGCGAGCAGATACTGCGGCGATAATGCAAAGGACTGCGACGAAAGCTCTCATATTGCTGAACTCAACTGAACAATAAGTGACGAGAAGTAAAGGCAAGGGCCTTTTATAACCGTAACATTTCGAAACTTCGACCTAAATCATGCCCTATTTAGTTCTGAATATCTTTAAAAATCGCTTTATTTCAAAGTTTTGAAATGGACTTACTTTCTGAATAAAAAATGACAGAATCCTAACAGTAAATACTTTTTGTTTTCTCATAACTGGGCACTTAACAAAACAAACATCTCCGGACAAACACAATAAGTAGAATATCTCAACCGGCTTACAGTATTTGCAGATCACTGTACTTACAACGCAAGATGGCTATAATTGAAGACATTTAGAGGGGCGATGCATGAATGTGACGCCCGAGCTGTTTTTCATGTATCTTAGTATCATTATTTTTGCATGACCAAGAGATTACCTAGAATAAATTTACCTATTATGATCTGAAACTATTCAAACAATACACATTTTCTGATTTGAAAAATATTTTTGGCTTAAATCAAAATACGTAAGTGGACATTTGGTTGGGATACAGAAGGACCGGACTTTTATTCAATTATCAGAATAAACACGAATAAAAAAAAGTTAATCCAATTGGCGTTAAATAATATAAGACAAATTAAATCATATTCCAGATTTTATTAATCGAGAAGGATTAAGCCTGAAGAAGGCTACCAGTGTTCACCCACACAATGATGGTCAATTCTGTCTATCAAGTACATCCCTCAAAAAAGTCTTCATGTTATCCATTGGCTGTACATTTATTTTTGCATTATTCATCATACATAATTTCCGAACAGAGGGTGCACATGAATCAATTCTGTTTTAGCACAAAACTGAGTTTATAGCTTATGTTGATACTACGCCCTAGGGTTGAATGAAGTCAGGCGATTAGACTTTCATCTGTGTCTTCGTCATTGATTCAGAATTTGTAGTTTTCTGGGCATTTTAAAATTCACCTGAGCTAAAAACTTATGTAAACTTTTCTGATCACCTGTTGTCCGGTGTCCGTAAGCTTTACACATTTTCGACACCTTTCCTTGAGAATTCATTTTTTATTCTCAAATAAAGGGTTAATCTTTTTAAAAATTGAAATGAATTTAGAAAATAGTGAACAAATGGTGGCCTCTTTCAAATAAGACGTAGATCCATACGCAAATGAGTGTGGTAAAAAATTGAATAAAAGCGTAAAAAAGAGATCATATTCGAATTCATGGTATATCGAGTATATTTGCAGATTTTCTCCTGTTTCATTTCGAAAAACATTTCTCACTGGCGAAAATTGCTTAATTCCCCCCCCCCCCCCCTTTTCAAAGCTTAAAATGCATCACGTTATATAAGATGACATCACGTCACGTGAATTTGTAGATTGCGATTAGTCACTAAGTAACAATTAAAGTAAATCTCATTTTAAGTCAGCGCTGTGTACAATACAAAACAAATAACATGAGCTCTACATAGCTCTTAAACCAACTATCACAGACAAAATAAAATGCTAAATGTCACAAATATTACATGCATACAATAAAAATAAACATTTCCAAAAGTTAAGACTGAAATACAAATTGACAAAAGTATTTGCCTATAGAATTTAAGCACTAAATCTAAACTACAGCAGTAAGAATTGGTACAATCTCTACCACCACTATAATAAAAGAAAACAAAACAAAATAATTTTTGCTAAAGGCAAACAATAATTAAGTTACAAAGTTTGCAAAAAGGTTAAAAAGGCAGTTTCCCCTCCAAGTGCCAATGAATGTTTTAAATTGATTAGGTAAGGCGATCCACAGTGTGGCGGCTGCATAGCTGAATGACTGTTTACCATACCTAGTAGTTCTTGGTCTTGGTAGTTCCAAAGTATTTTGGTATCTGAAATTGTTTTCTGAATTTATTAGCGGAACCAAGTCTTGCAGAAACAGAGGATTTTGCTTGTTTACAATTTTAAAAATTGCAAGGGTCATGACTCTCATACGCCTGGTTTTCATTGAGAGAAGATTTGATTTATCTAAGAGTTGGTTGGAAGTACTAATATGGTCTTCATACATAAATCGTAGAGCGCGCTTCTGAATTTTCTCTCTCGATTTTTCTACAATTTTGTTCACTACAGAAAACAGTAACTAAGGTTTGACATTATAAAAGAATGGAAGATGGTGAGTTTACCCAACCTACGAAGATGTTTCCCTATCAGCTTTAGTACAATTAATTGACGAGCTCCTTTCTTACAAATATTGAAATGTGGGAATAAAAATTTAGACTAAAATCAATAGTAACATCAAGCAGCATCAATTCTTCCCGAAAGACAAGATCTGTACCATATAAGTTAAAAGTTATGTTTTTATCCTGGGTCTTTCTACCGAGAGAGATTGCTTGAAATTTTTCTTTGTTGGCCTGCATTTTGTTTGCTGACAACCAGTCCATGAGAATACCACTTTTCCTTTGAAGTGTATTAATAACAATGTTTAAAACAAAATCAGAATGGGATAGGGTGTTGTCATCCGCATAGTTGTACAATGCTGAGTCTTTCACAAAATAAAAATTATCATTAATGAACATATTAAACATTACTGGTCCGAGTGTAGAACCCTGCGATACTCCTTTGAAAATATCAAGAACTGAACTTATTTTTTTGCCAATTTTGACACACTGTTTCCTACAAGATAGGTAGCTATGTAGTAGATCTACGGCAGGTGGAGAGATACCATAAGATTTTAGTTTAAGCAGAATGAGGTTGTGAGGGAGACAGTCAAAGGCCTTGGATAAGTCCATTAGGATGGCAGCGGCATACTTATTTTCGTCAAGTGCTCTCTTCTAATCCTCAGTAATTCTTAAAAGGATGGACTGACATCCAAAGCCTGACCTAAAAGCAGCTACGAAGGGGTGGAAAATTTCAACAAAATCGGCTGATAATAATAAAATGAGTGTTGTTATCGTTTCAAAGATCTCGGATATAGCTGGTAAAACACTAACTGGTCTACGATTACCCTTATCTTGTACTCTGTTTTTCTTGTGTATTGGGACTATCTGTGCAATTTTCAAGGAATCTGGAAAGACAGAGGAAGTCATGGACATATTTACAAGTTTTGTCAGTGGTTTGGCAATAATAGGCTTTGCAAGATGCAATACCTTTGTGGAAATCTCATCTAAATCTGCGACCTTCTTCATGCTTATCTTACTTTTATATTTGTTAACATAAGTTTCATCTATAGGTTTAAAATGGAATGATCTGTCTCCCGAGTTGTGGAAAACTTTCATTAATAGCCTTTATACTTGGTGGTCATTGTTTGTGATTCCAATGTTTTTGTCCACATTTACAAAAAAGTTATTAAATATTTCTGTGATTTTAGACTGGTCAGTAAACAAGACATCTTTTTCTGACAAGATTGTTTCTTTTCTCGTTAAGAAAGGTTTAATGGTTGACTAAAAGTCCTTAGATTTAGGCCCCCTGTACAACATTCAAGGACGTAAGCATTTGCTGATTGTTTCAATGATTTGACTGCGTTTTTAAAAGGTGGAAATAATTTGTCGAAATTCGGGTCATACAACTTTAAAGAAAGACTGTACTTGCATCTCAAAACAAAACAGGCTTCAGAAGCTTTATTTTTCAAATGATTCATTTCTAATACTGGTGCCTCCGTGAGGGACCCGGGTTCTAATTAGTCCTCAGTTTCCCTTGCTTGTCGTAAGAGGCAAATAGGGAGGGTCCTTCTGATGATACCACAAAACCGAGGTCCCGTGTCACAGAAGGTGTGGCGCGATAAAGACCCCTCCCTTCTCAAAGGCCGTAAGCGCCGAGCATAGGCCTAAATTTTGCAGCCCTTCACGGGCATTGGTGACGTCTCCATATAAGTGAAAGATTCTTAAACAATATACAACCAACCAAGCGAAAATCTGTCCAGTATATTTGCATTGCTATTCTAACCTCTAAATAATCGTTATGTTTTAGGCATTCTGAGTTTAACTAAATACAAAATATTTTCAAATTCAATTTTAAATGGTATGTGGAATATTTGTATTAAAAGTATAACAAAAAATGTAAGTTTTTCTTAGTTATAAAAGCGATATATTGTATAATAAATTAAATGTGTATTTAAATGTATGTACATATTCAAATACATAAAAGATTCTTCTTTTTTTTTTACGTGTTGACATTCATATTTCTTGGAATTTTGTAATCAATTGGTTACATATAATTTGAATTATAGAAGAAAACTCTTTTTAAAAGATGCACGTTGAATAAAAATACGTAAAATTAATTTTTGGTAATTGAATAGCTATATTCGGATGATTGATTTTAAAGTATGCATTTGAGTTCTTTCGAAATAAAGAAACGAAATTGCTAAAGACAGTGTTAAATTTTTCATTACTGCTTTAATATTTCAAACCTCTATCGGTGTTTTAGAGATCTGTAGGTTCAATTTGGTTAAATCTGATTTGACTTGAATCGAACAAACTTCTCGTTTATTTGTCAGTTTATTCGTGAGGTTTTTTGTTTGTTTTTTTTTTTTTTTTCTTCTTTCAAAATTGAAAGATAACAAATATGCCAGCTGACAACCACTACGACCTGATAGCAACACCAAGTTTCTAGAAATACCTGTATATCAACCAGTAACTGTCAGTCAGTTCCGATGTTCGTGATCGACAAATGTGCAGAGGTCATCTTAGTAGTCTGCTTTTCCAGGTCTACCTGGAAAAAAAAAGATTTAAAAAATTGTAAAACTGTCTTTCAAAATTCTATGCGTGAGCTATGGATAAGATGAATACATTTCAGGAAATTGGCTCTCATGTGAAAATATTGATTTCTATGCCTTGTAAAAATTTCAACATGACATTCCCACGAATAGTGAGTGATTTTGTTAAGTATGTGTATTGTAAGCTTGATTCGTTATACAATGATCAAATATTTATTGTTAGACTAGCAACATAATATGAATAATAAATAAAAGTATGAAATCATATTTATAATGGGTCTTCCTTTGAATGAGTAATAGATACATATTGATCAAATGTATTACAAACAATCTGTTTAAAGTCTGAGAGAGCAAATTCTGATTTAAATCGTCTTTAACATTGAATTTCTTTACATTTAACAAATACAGTTTACTTTAAACACAATTTCGTAACTCGTATGGGGTCAATAACACACAACAGATAGACCATTAGTATGCATTTATTTGTACGTCATATATATTTCATTAAAAAGATACAGGTATATCTTAATAAATCATATTCTTGAAATGTTTAGTACAAGAGTTATACCATCAAATAAGACCTACATTAAAACTAAAACTTCTTTTACTCAAATAAACAATGTCCGTGTCAACTGTATGATAAAAAAGTATGTAAGTTATCTAATATGGTACAAATACAGAAGCAAAGTTTAGTGGAATACTGAAACATTATTTCAAAATCCTAAACAAGATTTTATTTTTATGCAGCAAGAATTAAGAAACTGAGATAGAGATAAAAATAAGTTCATCAGATCAAAGCATCTGATTATAAGATACCCAGTGTGTAAAATGATATCTTATCCAGTATAAATACAAGTAATGCTGATTCACACGGCCCAACTTGGCTCAAATGGAAAAATCTTATTACAATTGAATGCAATTAAGTTAAAAGATATTTGTAAAGATTTATCTCCTTCGATCAAAGTGAAAACTCAAATTTCGTCCATATAAGATTACTTGTTGACCTATATTTTCCTTCCTGGCGTTTGACAAACATTTGTCCCCTGTTCTCGTTTTTAACTGGAAGTTTTTTGAATGATTATGTTTTCTTTTCTTTACATACCAGTAACATTTATAGTCTGCAAATTTCAATGTTGATACAGCAGTTTGTTTGTTTTTTGGAGTTTTTTATTTAGTTTTTTATCATTACTCCTTGTTTTTTTTCCCCGGTTGTTGTTGGGTTTTTTCTCTTGTCTTTTCTTTTCATCTAATATGACTACTATGTTTGATACAGCAGGGGTTTTTTTTTTAAATTTTTTTTTTAAATTTTTTTTTTATTATTTATTTTTTTTTTTTTTTTTTTTTTGGTTTTTATTGGTTTTTAAGTTTTGTTGTTTTTTGTTTTTTTTTTTAATCCATATGACGTATCTCCTTTAATGGAAACATTTTCAGGAGATTGTATATCGAATCCCACTATTTTGCATGTCAATAAGTCTCTAACAGATATGATTGGATAACATATATTTCAAAATATCATGAGGATTACGTGTTTAAACAAGACCACATTGCTATTGTGATGTTGGTAAGAGAGCCAAAGAAATGTTCAGTGCAAATGATAGATCATTAAGTGAAACCTGAATACGCTCCTGTCTGACAATCCAGTGAGTCTGTGTTCTATACAATGTCTGAATTGAACCCTGAACGAAGCACACAATTCCATTTAATTGAAAATGAAACAGCGGATACGTATAATCTTCGAATCTTTTTTAAAACGATGCTCCCTTTGTATTTTGAAAGACAGGACATAGTCTTACCCACAAAGGTCATTCTAAAAAAGAAATTCTTTGTCATTTCGGGGTAGATCGTCTATACTTGTGAAGTGCAATGTCTTTCATATGTAAACTTAATTATTTTATTCGACTAACATGTATTGTCCGATCTGATCGATTTTATTTTGTCAAAGTAAAACAGACGTAATATAAACAGTATATTCATTTGGAGAATAAAATCACTTTTGGAAAAAAAAACCTGTTTGTTAGACGCTAAAGGCGACACGATTAAACGTGCAATCCGTTGAATCGGTAACGTTTCATTTAAAATCTTGTAAACGTTTACAAAATGTGTTCACGGGAAGACTGGAATTGATAAATTAACAAATAAAGGTTGGGTTACAATCATGTCGATTTACTTCATAGTTGCATAATAAACAAATTCTTCTATTATGATTCTGCAAATTGAAGATTTTATGATACTATATGCACATACACGTAACCCCCTCCCCAACCCCCATTACTATACTTACACATATACCAAGGTCTGCAAATCGAACTGCATATGAGACAGGCATTATCAGAATATGTATATTCAAACTCTTAAAATGGCTTAAAGAGCCACTCTATTTGGAAGATTGCTATAAGTGTCAGTATTGTACAGACATCGTTTGCCTGATGTCGTTGGTTAATGTCCTTTCCGACATATTGGAGTTTTACATAGAAAATATGCAACATGTTGCAGATATGAAGTATGTCACAGAAAGGACAAGAAGCAAATGAGAATGCAGCTGAGCGTGACCTTGTACAGTGTTGTAAGAGAGCATTCCTGATACAATTCACGGTCATTACATCATACACGAAGTGCTGAATCTGAGATATGAAGTATGTCACAGAAAGGACAAGAAGCAAATGAGAATGCAGCTGAGCGTGACCTTGTACAGTGTTGTAAGAGAGCATTCCTGATACAATTCACGGTCATTACATCATACACGAAGTGCTGAATCTGATATGTAACTATCTGACTTCAAGAAATTATCAAACATAGAGTGATTCATGAAATTACTGATGGTTGCGCCTTGCAATACAAATCTCCTCATCATGAAACTCATGTATCCAGCGCGGGATTTGGGGTACAATGCAAGGTGAAGATAACGAACAGTGATCAATCTCATAACTCCTATAAGCAATACAAAATAGATAGTTGGGCAAACACAGACCCCTGGACACACCAGAGGTGGGATCAGGTGCCTAGGAGGAGTAAGCATCCCCTGTTGACCGGTCACACCCACCGTGAGCCCTATATACTGATCAGGTAAACGGAGTTATCCGCAGTCAAAATCAGTGTGCAATATAATCAGATGCAATAGATATCCATGATGTAGCAGGATTTAGCACAATGTGTTCAAGAGGAGAGAATGTAGAAACCTACAACAGGTGACTGGGAAATATCTACATGTATGATGCTTTTGTTAAAGTTGTATAAGATATTCATTCATTATTAAGGATTATCACAGGAGAGAAAAAAAGAGAAATCTGCTTTTTCCATTGCCTGCTGTTTGCCTGAAATCAAGATCTCTCTGTGGAGATATGCATTCAGGATATTTTGAGATCCTGTGAACTGTCAATACCATGCTATGATTGTAAATGTTTTCTTTGGAAAGTCTTAACATTGAAATTTTCATAGCCCAAAGTTTTATTTCTATAAAATAAATTTTCAAACTTTAATGTTTAATAAGAGACATATTCAATTTTAATTATACCCTTTATTATATATCATACAATTGATACACCAAATATATATGTATCTTTATGGATGCCATACAGTAAACATGTTGTATGGCCATACACATTAGATCTGCCTAAAGTGAAAGTAAAAGGCCAAGTGGTAAACGAACTCCGAATTCCATTACGTCTAATGAAGACTTGTTGAGACAGCGTAGTATCGAAGTGTAAACTCTTGAGCATGTAGAATATTGACCAATCAGAAGGCTTGATTATTGAATATGTGTATATCTGATTGATTGATTGATTGATTTTGTATTGTTTAACGCCAATCTCGAGAATTTTTCACACATATGGAGACGTGAATATGTGTATAAAGATAGTTTTTATGACGTTATTTGGACGTAGCACCAGTATATGTACTAACACCATAAACCTAAAAACAAACCGAGTTTAAGATACTAATAAGCAGAACAAGGCCATCCAAAACTTCTGTCGAGTACACCTCTTCCGAAACAATGTAAATGTTTTAAACCATCACATAAAATTCTAAAAAGTCTCTTCCATGTACATGGCTGTGGGGTTGTTTTTTTTTTTCTCTCTCTCAGAAATGATATTTAAACTGTTCTGAAATATTTATTCAAGTCCACTTTGAACTGAACTGGAAGCTATGTTCTTAGCCAATATCTGTGTCAAAAGTACAAAAATAGAAACACCAAGCAAACACTTCAAAATCGTGACGATTTAATTTACATTCAAAATGCTAAGTGGAGTGATACAGTCAGTTTAGCAGTAACAAAAATTTTCAGCGAAAAACTCTTATAAATCTTCGCGGCAGTATTTGAAACTTAAGTACAAGACGCCCCCTCTCTCTTTTTGTCAATCAGGTGATTTTTACGCACTGTACAAGGACAATGCCTGAATTGAACCGGTTTGCGAGTCCATTTTAAATCCAGTTTTAATTGGAATAAAATAGAGGACACGTAAATCCTCTGAGACTTTAGAAATAATGTCTCACTTCGAACATCGTGAATAACCTTGCTTCTGAAGGCCATTTTAGAAATTTCTGACATATTCTATTTGGTTATATAAGACCTGCAATATAACTTAGTCAGATTGATTAGGCCCTGCTTTGTCCATTGGTCTTTATAAAATTACACCAATTTTTTTTTTAAAGCGAAACGAAACGAATTTTGTAATGCACTTAAAAAAATAAAAATTTCTTTTAAAGTGTGCAAATTATTCAAGGTGGATTGCAGTCCCCAGCTGATAAACCAGGTTCATCAAATGCAAATATACTAGCATTCTTTAATCATTATTGTAAATTGACTGTCATACATACGTACCTTGAAATTTCGAAATATCTGCGTAGTGGGTTTTTTCATGTTATATTTTACACAATGTGTTAAATTCTGTACATTTGCGTCAAAACTACAAGATTCCTTGTTCCCTTTCTAACATTTTTTTTAACGAAAAATTATTCTTTTTCCAAATCAAACTGGCCTGCAAAACATTTCTAGAGCAAACATACCAGGTTTTAATAACAATATATTTCATTAGGTCAGAGACATGTCAGGAGAGATATGTGTATTTCACATACTTAAACTAGATACAGCGCTGTTTCTATATCAATCTGTATCTTAAACTTTTCCTTGATTTTCCTTCTTTGAATTAGGTTTGGGTGCTAACTATAACTCGACCCATTTCCCTGTGGTTGTAAAATGAAAGAGAGAAATAAAACAATCGAATTTCTGTGTAAATCTTGTCATTCCTTAGAGGCAATCAGAAGTCGCACACTATGACACGCCGGTTTCGCCAAAAAGAGTGAAATTATATTTGCATTACGCTGCACACCGGAAATTTTAGCAGTTTGAGTGATCTGCCCCTTGTTCATGTTTTATTTGAATGCCTCCTAGGTTCTCGGTTTGTTGATCAAGAGGTATATTACCACCCAGAGATTAAAAAAACGACAGCGAATCACAAATGACAAGTTTACACAGAAACATCTTTATAGGCTGAAGATTCTTTTTTTTTCTTCTTGAGTCCTAATTGAAACTCTTACAGTCTTTTATCTTCTACTTTGCAAAATCTTAATTTTTAAAGATTTTTTGTCTTGAAAACCAGCATGGATACTCTATCTTTAGCGTGGTTGTATCATTTCGTCAATGCTTGAGTGTCATGTGAGGCGTGAGTTTACCCCTCAACCCTCCCCAAACATTTTAACTCAGTGTGTAGGGGATTCTTGAATTGATCCCCCCCATGAAATATAGATGTGGACCCAATATCTATGGAGGTCGCTTATATATATAGCTACGACTTTTCTTTGGAATTTGGAAACAAGTTACTTCTTTAGTAACATGGTCAGCACCAGATGCCGTTGGTCCTGAATCGACTGCTGCCAATTGAAAACTTTCACTCAGCGCTGAGAGAGAGAGAGAGAGAGAGAGAGAGAGAGAGAGAGAGAGAGAGATCATCAGAATGGCTAGAAAGTAAATAAACGACGTTCTTAGTCATGCTCCATAAAGTATTAGGATCCACATTAATTCACAAACCATGTTGTCTTTTTTTTTTTAAAAACACACACCAAAAAACCAACAACAACAACAACAAAAAACAAAAAAAAAACAACACCGAAATTCGTCCATAGTTATGAAAGTTATTTAGACAAACACTACCAGCTGTTACCACGTCCGGTGACAGTGATGTTCACCTTGAAAAAGAAAAATATAATCTACATGTAACTGTAAATGTATAAATACAAATAATTAAATCAATATTAACAAAAATGATTGAAAGGTGGTTTGCCGTTGATTTTGTTTTTAATTTATGAACAACGACTCCAACCTGAAAACGTACATGTATAGTAAAGAACTGCTGATGGTAGGTTATGCGTGAAGCAATCTAATTAAAATCACAACCTTTCATGGCTACACAACGGATATATACGTTAGCGGATCAAAGGGATTTCATTTTTAATTAGCTTGTTTATTGATAACAATTACTTTTAAATATTTTTATAGTTAATCTCCTCCAAGAAAATTTAAAATGTTTTATTGCTTGTATATTCAACGTTTATTCACACAATGTCAAAATGAGTCAGCATAACTTCTATTAGTACGGTTAATACTGTTACAATGTAAATGTATTTTCACAAATTGAAAACTATTATAAAGTTATTGCTTTCTAGACTTCAGGCTGCGATGAATAAACCCAGTAAGTCATTGAAAAGCTGCATGCATTTATATCTTTTACTGACTTGGTTTTGTGAATTGACGGTGCGTCTGTTATATTGCACTGGGTGAGTGTAAATACAAAATTACGATATGACATACTGTAATTTTTCTATTTACACCTGCCCATTAAATAAAAATAATTATAATATGACATACTAGTTCCACGCCTCACCTCCTTTACAAGAAGATATGTGTACATTGTACGTTTTAATTCTCTGAAATGAATTTGAAGTTTCAGTACTACTGTTGAAAATGTGAACAATATACATATATTGTCAGTAACACATTCATGGCAAAAACGGACCCTCTATACACAAATTCTTATCACTCACAAGAAGGATAACTCTTTCATTGGTTAAAATAACATTGGGAGTCTCAGTTTCGGTTTCATAATTTATACTTTATTTCATATACACTGTAAGAAATACTTAGTTCACAAAGTTTCAGTCGAATTCGAACATAGCTAGTGCTTAAGACCCCCACCCCCAACACGCACAAGACAACACCGGAAACCCTACTCCTACTTAAGAATAGGAATTTCCATGGGGAATATCGCTCTCCAAAGCCAAATTTCACCCTTTTGAATCCTATAGTATGCTTCCGACAAGATGGACACATCACTATACATCTATAAAGCTTTCTGGTAAATAATACTAAGCCTTAAAAGTTTGGAATTTATATTAAATTTTGTGTTTCTTTCTTGGTTATCAAAACGGATGCCATACTGGATACGTATTGAACTCATGAAACTCGACCAGTTGTTCGGTAGAGGGTAGTGGGAGGCAACGTTTTTAATGTAACTGACTGTTCAGTGCCTACAACGTACTTGACAGTTCAAACATACGATCCCGATCCAACACGATACTAGAGCGACTAAACCTTGAACGAACGATCATTCAAAGATCGATTCTGCACGATTTTAGAGAGACTAAACCTTGAACGAACGATCATTCAAAGAACGATTCTGCACGATTTTAGAGAGACTAAACCTTGAACGAACGATCATTCAAAGAACGATTCTGCACGATACACGAACGACTAATCCTTAAACAAGCGATCCTTCACGAAACGATTCTGTGAGGTACACGAACGATCCACCCTTGAACAAACGACCCTTCTCCTTTCATGGATTAATTCTATACGATACACGAACGATCATAAATATGAATACAGTCATGCAATTTTTTATGAATCTAAACGAAAAACTATAGGATTGTAAAATAAGAAAACGAAATTATGTACAAAGGTATAGGTAAAAGAGATGAAAGATTAAATGAATATGTTAATGCATCCATTAATTATTCACTGACATATTTTGTGGATGAGAGGAGTTTCATCATTATCAATTCAATGATAACTTCCTTTCAGACTTAGCAGATTACAAGATGAAGAGGACAACACTGCATATGTTTTGGTCACATTTTGGAACTATATAAAACTATCTATCTATCTATCTAAACTGCCAAAGTGTTGACAAACCACAGAGGACTGGATAGCTTACAAACCCAGAAGTGTGCGGAAGAAAGGAAGCCCTGAAGGAAAAAATTAAGCAGTGCAAATCCAGAAATATTGAATTCAACCATGCACTAGACAAAGAAGTGAAAAGAAAGGCAAAATTAGACAAGAAAAACCATCTGAAGTCCCTAGCAAATGAAGAAGTATCGGCACAGAGGAAACCATGTAAACACAGTTTACAAACTTACAAGGCAGATGTGTTGAAAAGGGAAGAGAACCAAGAGAGAGAGAGAGAGAGAGAGAGAGAGAGAGAGAGAGAGAGGAACCAACTTGACAAATAGACAGAACATTTTAAAGAGATACTCTTCATTCTGAATATACCGAGAATGCCTTCCATGCAGATATAGCCTATTGAGGAAAGAATTGGATATCAATATTGAGGAAAGAACGAAAGAAATCAAGCCTGTAATCAAAAACTTAAAATGGCAAATCCCCGGATATTGATTCTATAATTGAAATGTTGAAAGCAGAAATTGATACATTTACAAAATTAATGTATTGCATCAGCTTTTTCAACACATTTGGAAAGACAAAAGCATCCAATGATTGGGAGAAGGGGCTTATGATGCAATTACCCATATAAAAGGAGAGATGAATGCAGCAGTTGAAGGAGTATCAGTTGGCTGTCCATCTCCAGTAAAATCTTTCCTTAGAATGATCCTTCAAGAATGAGCAGGTTCAGTCTGTAATTAAACAAAGCATGATATAACCTGTCATAAACTGTATAGACATTAAAAAATATCTATTATGTCATTCGAGAATGTGGTTGGGCCATCCTTAGAGCTTATGGACAGACACACATATTCTAGTTTGCACCAGATATGAATGCATTGTTCATCACAATGGAAAAGCGTCAGATTGGTTTAACTCGTTTCTAGAAGATCTTGATTTTGTTGATGATATATGCATAATTTCAAGCAGCGGACACAATATGCAAATCAAACTTTATGAAGAGGCATACAGTATCGGACTAAAAGTAACGGGTCGTTCGTGACGGTGACGGTTAGTAAAGAAAAAAACCAAACAAAATTAATGATAGTTAACTGCAACTCTACAAAATCAATTACAACAGAAAGAATATTGAAGAGGTAAGCAAAGTTAAACACGCCTTTTGTCTGTTACCGACAATTTGGAAAAGCGGACCAACCAGTTTCAAGACCAAGCTGAAGATATGCAATAGTAGTGAGAAAGCTGTACTGTTTAATGGCACGATATTGATTCAAACATACCTCATTAGACTATATTCCTTCTAAAATATCTTTCGCCGCAAAATACTCTGGCCACAGAAAATCTCCAAAGAGGAACTGTATTAAAAGGCCAAGCAGCAAAGCATTGGCCTAGAAATAAAACAGAGAAGATGGAGATGACCTGAGAAAGAAACTGACAACATCGCAAAAATAGTCGTTAAATGGACAACAGATGGAAAGAGAAATAGAGACCTAGCAACGGACGGTGGAGAGTGGGATGATAGAGATGGACAAGACCGAAGATAACTACAGAAATACGCTACTGATAGACGGGAGTGGCGGGCACTGGTCAAGGTCTTATTTACTAGTATAAGAAAGTTTAGCATTTTAAGTACTCTGTGTGCATGTAAGTAAGTTCATACTAATTATACAATCAATAAAATATGTAGATATTTCTGACGAGAATGAAATTACAAGTTATTACATGTAAATTATTTAAAGGACCGATTTATGACTGAAAAATAATGAATTATAATGTATTTCAGAAAACACTGAATTTCTATCATCAAAACTTTAAAATACAGATCGATTTGAATACATGTATTAAGGAAATTTGTATTTACTGTTCAAAAATGTTTAATAGCTAAATGTAATCCAAAGGTAGCAGTTCCATTGAATTAACATTTAGATGGTAGCAAGGGCCAACAAAACCTTTCAGTATCTGATTTTACTAAATGTGACGCCGCAAATAGATGATTTTCTATGTAATCACTCCACAAAAGGATAAGTTACGAGGGCGAGTCAATAAGTAACCAGCCTAACTTATTTCCGGTTGAGATCCACCTCTTCTTTTTCGATGTAATTGCCCTCTAGTGTGATGTACTTAGACCAACGGTGTTCAAGCGTCATCAGCCCAGAACTGAAAAAGTCAGGGTCCTTTCCATTGACCCACTCCTGAACTGCTGTCACGACTTCTTCGTCAGACCGGAAATGACGTCCACGGATATCCTTTTTCAAGTTTGGGAATAGAAAGAAGTCGCTAGGAGCTAGGTTAGGCGAATAGGCAGTATGTGGTATTAATTCATACCCGTTTCGCTCTACAGCATCCATTGCAACTTTGCAAGTGTGGACTCTTGCGTTGTCCTGTTGCAGCAAAACACCTTTAGAGAGTTTACCTCGGCGTTTTTTCACGGATGGCGGTTCTCAGCTGGTCTAGCAAGTTTGCATAGTACACTCCAGTTATTGTACTTCTCTTGGGTAAAAAGTCCAACATAATAACGCCTTTTGCGTCCCAAAATACTGTGGCCATCACCTTGCCCGCAGATAGTTGCGTCTTGAACTTCTTTGGCCTTGGGGACCCAGGCCCTACCCACTGACGACTCTGAGCTTTATTCTCTGGCTCATAATAATGAACCCGAGTCTCATCTACGGTCACCAGACGCAATAGAAAATCATCTTTTGGCCTAAAACAAGGCGCTGCATACTGATGCTCTGGTTGCCATTTGCTCATCGCTAAGGGATTTGGAGACCCAACAGGCTGTTAGCTTTCGCATACCTAAACGATCATGTAAGATTGTTGAAACGCTACCATGTGAAATGCCTAATGTCTGCGCTATTTCTTCCACCTGAAATCGCCTATTAGAGTATACCAGATCCCGAACTTTCCTACACATTTCTTCGTCGGTGGCATCCAGTGGGCGTCCAGTACCGAATTATAGCACGGTACTCAACTTTAGATGAAAAGCATTCCCTTGCATCACTAGCCATGTTTGACATTCAATATGTTATTAAAGAATGACTCGATACGCGTGCAATTTTGTACCCAGGTATAAAACATGTATTGAAACAAGGCATGAAAATCGTTACCGTCTCGGTCAATCGGAAATGGTATAGGCTGGTTACTTATTGACTCGCCCTCGTACTTTGTAAAACATAATTTCAAATACTAAAAGTTGATCGTCTAAGACAAACATATATTACCGAATTAGTCAGTCGAAATCAATTATGATAATTTTCTTTCATTACGCAGTTGCATCATTTAATCAAATACGCAGAAAATAATATTTATATCAATCTTCATTGACAGCATTTCAATTCATCTTTTAACATCGATATCTTATCAAATATAAGATATCATAGATAATACCGGTAAGTAAGAAATCGAAATTAATCGCTCACCGTCACGAACGACCCGTGCAAAAGGAAGTGATAAAGACAAATCCTTTCACACCTACGATCACGTGCGATGAACGAACGATAATGCACGATACACCGACGATTTTACACGATTGGTTTGTCGAGAATAACGTTGAAGATACTTTCGAGTTCAGGAAGATTTATGCATATTACTCAGTGAAATTGTAGCCTTGTTCTTTGAAAGAAGATTTTAAAAGATCTTTCTATAAACATTCCTCAACAAAATTCGTATTGTGATCCCATCCTGTCATGGTTGAAACATATTCAAATACATGTATATACTACGTGAAGAATTTGTACTTGAATTTGACGAATTGTACTTACCCTCATTTAATGTTAGGAGGCTTTCATGCTGGTCAGTTGTTCCACCATCTGAACTATTTCTTAATCATTTCCATTTGGAAGGAACTGTTGCCCTTAATTTGAACAAAGGCTGACAACAAGACGACACACAGACAGACAGATATATGACAAAACAATGGCTGACAACAAGATGACACACAGACAGACAGATAACAAGACGACACACAGACAGACAAATAGATGACAGAACAAAGGCTGACAACAAGACGACACACAGACAGACAGATAGATGACAGATTGACAACAAGACGACACACAGGCAGACAGATAGATGACAGAACAAAGGCTGACAACAAGACGACACACAGACAGACAGATCGATGACAGAACAAAGGCTGACAACAAGACGACACACAGACAGACAGATAAATGACAGAACAAATTCTGACAACAAGACGACACACAGACAGACAGATAAATGACAGGCTGACAACAAGACGACACACAGACAGTCAGATAGATGACAGAACAAATGATCAATAAATCTAACGTGGACCTCCAACTGGTGTGAGTTGAAATTGTGATACGGGGTATGGTTTCAAGGAGAGGGAAACTGGATATAAGAGAAATTCCATTCTTTTACTGACACTAGAGAGGAATTTCTACCACGAACAGCAGACTGGAGTGGGATTTCTGTGGGGAAACATACTTTAGGTACAGTTTCCTAGGAGGAAATCCTGCTATAAAGCAAATACGTAAAGAATTGATTGTATATTGTTTAATTCCCTCTCGAGAATCTTTCACTCATATGGAGACGTCACCATTGCCAGTGAAGGGCTGCAAAATTAAGGCCTATGCTCGGCACTTACAGTATTTGAGCAGAGAGGGATCTTTATCGTGTCACACCTGCTGTGACACAGGACCTCGGTTCTTGTGGTATCATCCGAAGGCCTTCCCATTTATTCGCCTCTTACAACAAGCAAGGGGTACTGTGGACCTATTCTAACCGGGATCCCCACGGGACTCACGCAAAGGAAACCCTACTCTAGAACCAGTTTTTTGTAGAGTAAATCCTACTCTAAAGACATTTGAAATCCTATTCTGGACGCATATTACAGGTGTAATGTCAAAGGGGTATCTTATTCTGTAATATTGGTCGATGTGATAAATCAAGTGCGATCAATTAGGCCACTCCAGTGCTCAGAAATATGATTGACATTGGGAACTCGCACCCATGCGCGTTATTTTAGCAATCACCACTAATGATACACTACTGTGTTAGTGGCCAAATCTTTAATAAACACAATACATTATTCAATAATATATTCATGTATTAACCCAACAATCAATAATTCTTTTCTTTTGTAAAAATCTGTATATCCAACTAAAAAAATATCTTTAAATTTCTGGTCATTTCATTTGTGTAAAATAAAGTCAATATCATTTATTCGGTGGTTTATAACACAGGGGCAAAGCCCGTTTTTGGGCCCGAACCCTGTGATACCATAAATATCTATATTTATGGTATCACAGGGTTCGGGTCCAAAACGGGCTTAGCCCCTGTGGTTTATAACAGACCTGGGGTGAATTACTTTAAAATGTAATGCATTAAATTACAATTACATTGGAATTTTCACCATTACAATTACCATTACTTTCATTCATATAAGTAATTAATTAAATTACAATTACAACCATGTACTTTGCTAAAGTAATGAATTACATTACACATTACAATGGGAAAAAAGTACAAAGAAAATTTATGAACACAATTTATTTGAAGCTAACTTTTAAATCAGATTGTGAATAAGTATATTTGTTATTTTACACATTATAGTTGCCTTTTATCATCATCAGATTTTCAAAAGTATTGTCAGTCAGAGAGCAGCATTCTGGTCTGAAAAATCTGCTTGCAATGTTGAAAAGTCTTTCTACAGGGGCAGATGTTGCCGGGTTGGTCAAGAATCTTTGTGCTGCATTTGCCAGGAAAGGAAATGATATGTAATTCAAATGTAATTGAAAAGTAATGGTCATTACTGACATTTTTATGAAAGTAATGCATTACAATTACTTGCAATTCAAAAATGGGTGCATTACACATTACATCCCATTACTTTAAAAAAAAAAAAGATGTAATGATTACAATGCATTACCATTACCCCAGGTCTGGTTTATAACTCCAAAACTTTTAGTGTTGAATGACTTTTTGGTTATGCTGAAATAGAACGCTCATCGCAAATGGCTGCAAATGAACTTGGACTCATCAAAGAATTAATTTTGATTTATATCAGTTAACCTACAGAGTTGTATGATAACGTGTAGTCAAAAATCTGTATGCTGTCCAAAGAAAATTCTGTGGAGAAATTGACAAAAATTCATACTGTTTCTAGGAGTTAATGATATACACTTACTTCCTAAATTGAAGAGTATTTAAATGAAGAATGACGAACATGCACACTCTACTACTCTAGAAAGGACGTTACACAGCTCCAACCATCTACATGATAAACCTAAACATTCAAACACGTGAGAGGTGCCGTATGAAGCAACATTCTTCCAACTATAGTCCAGCTGCACAAGTCATCATTGGTGATGTTGATATGGTTGAAAATGAGGACCTCAAATCTCTTATTTAAAAGTTCCTAAATTCAGAGAAACTGGTCTTCCAATTGGCGACAGAACTTCATCTCTATTAAGAATTCTGTCATAGATTATGTCAGACGATAGGCTAAATATGAAAAAGAAGAACTCGATACCTTGTCGGAATGGATAAAAAGTATTAAAGGAATGTTAAAACCACGTGTTAGACATATCAAAACAAAAGTGTGCATCATCTAAACCAGAAGTGATAAAAAGAATAGATAAGTTATACTAAGAATATGTTTAGTTCCAGCTAACAAAGCTTGTAACAACATTGCCTTAAGGCTCATTATCACAACTGTATTTTAAACAAACTTGACATTATTTCCACATTTGGTGATCCAACTGTACCTTTCAAAATATGTAATTCCTAAAACCGTGCTTCAGTTTTAAACACATTTATGATCCCTGTCAATGGGACGAATGAATATGAGTTAACGTACCTATACTGGATTCCTAAACTTCACAAAAAAGATACATTGCTGGATCTAGTAAATGTTCTACCAAGCCCGTCTTTGCTGTGACGAAAATATTAACAGCTGTGAAGGAGACACTTCAAATGCATTGTGCCACAACATATGCCAGAAATTGTGTAAATCAAATTTGGATTCTAAAACTTTTCTAAAGAACTTGTAGTAAATTTAAAATCACAAAACTTTTCTCAGATTAACAACATCAAAACGTATGACTTGTCAACACTTTACACGACCATTTTTCACGATATTAAAAGCTAGAATTTTTGACATCATAGGCAGTTGCTTCTTCAACAAAAATGGAAAAAGGAAATATTCATATCTAGTGATCAGTCTTTCAAAAAATTACTTTGTTAAACACCACCCTGATTCTACGCACAAGTAATATGAAGTTGATATTGAAAAGATGCTGCAGTTCCTCAATAACAATATCTTCGTAGTCTCTGGTCATCAGGTCTTCCAACAGTCTATTGGAATTTCCATGGGCACGAATAGTATTCCTTTATTAGCTGATCTGTTTTTATATTCTTACGAGGCAGAAGCTTCTACATGAGAAAAAAAATCTCTTGCCGTTTCCTTTATCTCAACATTTAGATATATCAACGACTTTTTATCTATTAACAATAATCATTTTCATCCATATGTCGATTCGATATACGTGTATCCCAGTGAACTCGAAATAAAAGAAACCACAGAGTTTTCCACATTTGCTTCGTACTTAGATATTTCATTGAACGGTAAACTAATAACTCAACTTTATGAACATCGTCGGAAAGCAACGGTTGATTACGCTCATTCTCATGAATAAATATTTTAGAATATCGTTCAATCAAAGTAATGGTTATAGTAACGGAACTCTGTTTTTTTTAAGGTAGCATTAACTTAACTTTGCTATCACAACAATTGTATACCGAAATTAGGCTGAAAGCGTCTTGTTGATTGGACAAATCATTAATTCAATTGTGGATATGTTGAATTGAAGATATCTTTAATTATATAATTGCTCTCTCTAAAAGAATTACTGCTCTCTTCAAATGGATTAAAGATATCATTAATTCAATTGAAGAGAGCAATAATTTAATTAATGCGCGCATTAAATCAATTATTGCTCTCATGAAATGAATTAATGCGCGCATCAATTCAATTATTGCTCTCATCAATTGATTTAATGCGCGCATTATAACAATTATTGCTCTCTTCAATTGAATTGTAGCGCGCATTCATTTGAAGAGATCATTAATTCAATTAAAGCGCATATCAATTCAGCTGAAGAAGTAATGCTATCATCAATTCAATTAATGCGCGCAATAATTCAGAAAGGAAGATATAATTATTTATTTGAAGATATCTTTAATTAAACTGTTGCGCGCATCAAATGAATTGATAATGTCTTAAAATAATTGAAGATATCTTCAATTATTTGAGTTTATGTTAATTTGGCGCTCCATACAGATGCCATAGCTGTGATTTTTTAAAAATCCTCGACTTCATGAATATCATATTCATTAGTGAACCAATCGGTGAGCTTCCATGATATTATTTTTTTGGTGGAAAGAAAATCATTCGGAGGTCATTGCGTGCTCGTAGCGGAATAATCCGAGGATTGCCGATTGAGAACAAACTTTTTTTTAGCTGTTGTAACTAATGGACGCTTCTTTGTTGACTTCATCGGTGTAATAAATTCACCACACGACATGCATAACCACACCGTTCTCTTTAGATAATTGTCCGATCAACTCTAGTCTTAGTCTGGCGCAGACTATTAAAATATCGGAAATCTGTTATTGTGATTGGTCAAAAAGTTATTGCGTCAATTTATAAATATTCATGAAAATCGAGGGTTTCGCTAGTTTGAGGTAGGGTAGGTACTACCAGACTCAGTAACCGTGGCTAGCGATGATGATGTAACATAAGCTTACATCTTTATTTATCCACTATATGTTTATTTATCCACTATATTTTTCATTTCCTTATATAACTTTTAAGAATTATATGAAGTACACTGAACTAGTAACTTTGTTCGTTATTTGTGTTCGAAATCAAACACGACCGTATACATGTGCACATGTTCTGTGCATTTAAGAACCTACATGTAGGATTCAAGTACATAGGTAATTCCGAATGGACTCAACTAAAAAACATCTTACACTGTATATATAGCATTATATGGACGTTATCATTTACATCTCTAAACTACGGAGCCCTATGGTTTCAGATTGAGAAACTCATTTGAGACAGAAAACAATGCTTTAAAAGAAACAATTTGCCATTTTCGTTGCAAAAGTGCAGTTTACAATGGAGAAACTATGATTTCTTTGTTTTTCATCCTAGCAGAATGATAAACTTGGTTTTGCATTCGTTATTCATAGGAATTTGTTTTTTACAGTTATATCTGCCAACTGATATACCAAGCTTATCAATGCTGAATGCCATATTTTACAACATTTTCATTCTAATCTTGATTTTTCAAAAAGTTCTTGAATTCTCATTGCATGAACATTGACAGCCTTTAGGTTCAAGAAGGATAACTCTTTCATTGATATCCACCACTAAAAATAATTACAAACGCTATTAACTAAATAAATTGAAATTAAAAAAATGCCACAATGAAAATACAGACTCCAAAATAAAAATGTGCCAAGTCTGCTAACAAACGTTTACTGTCCGCTTTAATATACTTATTACTGTATTGGATTATACCGATGTCTATAAAGATATAGTAATGTTGTGTTTACATTAAAGCAGATTTTTGAATTTCAATGTGTAAAATAAATCGCTTTGTTATCATTGTTGGTAATAATTTCAACAATTATCGAATATGCACAATTTATTTCATTTTCTACTTATCATCCGTGGGCAAAAACTCGCCGAGAAAATGGAGGCCTTGCGGTACACAGTACCCTCGATTAAATGACATTGTATCAACTAGTATATTTATCGCAACGAAATTGCAAGGTGGTTGTTCTTTTAATAAGTTTAGATCCATTCTTTTCTTTTTTTCATTTACCTTCAACAAACTGTTAGATTTGTCTTTGATGGTATTTTTAGACGATACCATCAACTGGATCAGGGTGAGGGGAAACATATCAGCTCAAGAATAAAGAAATGAAGGATAAATAACAATTATGTTAAGACTACACAGAAGAGATAATTCCAACAGTAACACAAAATCCATTTTAATGCTTAAGTACATCATCAGACTGTTGAACCGGGAGGTCGTCAGTTCGAGCCCCGTCAACCCTAAAACGTTAGAATAGTATAGTGATTGCACATGCTCCTTCGCCAAACACTCGGCATTTAAAAATGAGAATCGCGGGTCTTTCGGATATGACCTTTAGAAAGGAAGTTCCGTGTTGTGACAGACGTTGGCATGATAAAAAGAAACTCCACTGTTACGGCCATGAGCGCTAATCTTAGGTCTAAATTTGTGGTACTTCACCTTCCGCTGGTGACGTCTCAATATGAGTGAAAAATTCTTGTCGGGACGCAAAACAATCAATCGATCAAACTGTTGGTGCAGAGGTTGACGACAATACACATAAAATTAGACGGAAACGGGAAAAAACCATACAGCAACATCACATTAAATCGCAGGGATACTGCAGGCAGTCGGACAAAAGGTGATTGCATTGGTGTAACAATCACGAGGAGATGGGAAACATCATCAGGAAAGAACAAGCACCTCCTACCGGAGGAGGTCCGTACCTTGGAGGAGAACCAAAGCAGTGGGCATGAAGAGACAAGGAAGTTCATTGGTTAAATTGGAAAAGGGCTCTACAGCAGAAATTCAGCTGGAACAAAATATGGCAAATATAGAGTTACATAGATTACAATTCCAGCTAAAAGCAGCATATCAATTAAATTCTCTTCAGTCCATCAAATCTGGCCAAATGATTCATTGAGCGACCAGCCAGACTGGTGCTCATCCTGTCAAAATGCTCAGTAAATCTGACGATATGCATGTTGCCATGACAGAATCATAGCAGATACTCTTACAAAACTATAAAGAAACCCTAGTATAAAAGAGCATTAATTAGTTTTCTGGTGAACAAGCAAGTGTCAGGAATATAAAAGGTAGTTGTATGTTGGGTATGACAGAACATTTTATCCTAGATATGCGTTGCCCTGAAACGACACATGCAAACTCCATCATAAATAGCTGTCGCAAACCGTTGTTGTTTGTTATTATTGCACAAAAAAATATTTCGCACCTGGAACTGATGAATTCATTGGAGAAACAATTAGAGAGCGCTTACGAACGCAAGAGGTACAAGAACCAGTATCTAGTGACAGTACCCAGTCAGCAGGATAGATTGAAGTATGGTGCTTCCCTGTATGAGTAGAATACAGAGAATTTCTCCATCAGTCCATATTTAAGCTATCTAATACCTACTGGAGTCATAGGGACTGAATATTACAGACTTATTGGTAAGCATATGAATCGAAACCAGCGTCCAGGTGGCTGTGTAGACAAAAGACAGATCGGTGGAAGAACAACAGTTAAAAAACTCAGTGATGAATAGTTATCAGAGAACCACATTGTGGCAATGAAATTGGCCATCAGCAGTGGATATAGCTCAGTGGTTCCAGGTTCGTACTTGATACCACAGTCACTTGTTTCTGTAAATAAATGATGACGTCTGTATAATAATAACTTACTTACAGAAACAAGTGTCTGTGCTTGATGCCCCAAGTCGGCACACCTTCAGAGGTTTTAGTGGAAGTTTTAGTGGAGAGTACCGAAACAACGCTGGGGGCATCCAGCTGGGATCAGGCATCTAGTCCACCAAGATGTGTACACTTACGAAACATACAGACATTGATTTAGTGGGACTATCTCACACCTCCCCTCCTTATCATCAATTTTGTATTTCGCTGAACCAAACTAAAAGAAACATACGATACGAGACGATGTTTCAGAATTTTCCAATATCAAAAAGTTTATATTTATATTTTAAAAAGTTAATAGGAATTTGACACCAGTAAAATTTTGTCTATTTAGCTTTGCTCTTGTTGGATGTCTTTATTAGTTGTAAAATTTGGAGACGCAGAGATCGACAGTGAAGATGCTGGGAATGTGTTGTATTACAAGCTGTATTTATTATATATTTATCAGATACCAGGACCAAGTTGTACAGAAGTTATGGTGAACTCTAAATGACATGCAACTCTAACTGGATGCAAGGGTTCAGGTGCATTTTGGGGGCTTCGTTTGGATTAATTTTACTTATCAAAACATAAATATAGTCTTCATCATTTTTTCTTTTTTAAAGTTGGTTAGTAGCCATTGTCGTTACATATAAATTTGATTAACGCCAGATAAATACAAGAGTTTGTATCAAGTTAACTTTTAACTAAATTTTGTGCAATTGGTCCACGTATACTTCATAACGTAATGAACTAAAATACTGTCTCGTATAGAAGCAATGAAAATATCCAGACTAAACGCCGTCATTTACAGTGATGAAATTTTACTTTTTTTAAAATTCAGAACATAGACAGTCATCTCTTTGGTTCTTTAATCATATTGTGTTGTATGTACTGTGATGATGACCTCCCCTTCAACATCCATTCGTCTGGACATGAATCCCTTCGTTTCATGAGCACGTTTGCTATACTTAAGTTTATTTTGACGGAGAAGTGGGAAACCGAATGGCAAATTACTTTCTACCCAGAAAAATGCACAGAAATGCATATCACGACCAAGATGAAGCCGGCAATTGCAAAATTACAAAGATGAATTCTGTAAAACATTACATGTCCCCTACTGGCCCCATGTCAAGTCTTTCGCGTAATATTCTGCGTGGAAAAATCTTACGTCAATAGTTTATTCATAACCATACAAAATAAATAAAATATGTAATCTCAAACACCACATTTTAGCTTCCTAAATTAAAGCATAATAAAAAAAAAAGTCCGGAAAATAAACATTAAAGAAGTTCTGTCAACCATGAATATAAGTTTAATTAATTCAACCGTGACGAAAATGAAACTTAATCTACAGGTTTCTTCTCAATAGATTTGATTTGATTAAAGCGTATTTTATTGTATATGATATATACAAAAGGATCAGAGGCAAGTTCGTACAACTTACGAGTTTTTCTTCTTAAAGGGGCATGGTCACGATTTGAGCTGACTTTTCAAATTTTGTTTTTCCGTTTTTAATGTATAGAATACTTAACTAAGGTATCTTTAATGGTCAGCAAAAATTTCGATGACAGTTATTGAGGTACATGAGAGATACAGAGCTCACGATTCTTTGTTATGTAAACAAAAAAAATTCAGCTCAAATCGTGTCCATGCCCCTTTGATAGATAATCACATACCTAAACCAAGCATTGTAGAGAATAGTCTTGAAATTTCGAAAACTACATTCAGCACAAAGTCCCTTAAATCTCGCAGGCAACTGTGTCGAAACTTACCAGAAAACTAGATTTTCAGTACATTTAGCTCCATTAATTTTCGTAAAATCAGGACACTTTAAATGTGACGAAATTGGTCAATCACATACCAAATTTCAACTTTCTAAATCAAAGCATGATGAAAAAAGTCCCGAAACTAAGTTGCAACAGAGAGACAGTTAGGTGGACGGAGGGGGTGCAGACCCGCAGCTTCCTTACATGGAAAGGGATCACTGAAACATCAGCCAGAACTCAAAATGGAACGCACATGTATGTGAACAACATTGCCACAAAAGCCAACTGATCACTGATTTATATGTATGAAGGAATCTGACGGTTTGCAGAAAAGCAGTGAAAGCAGTTTCATACAGCACTATAGTACCACAGGCACCTGAAGTGTGGATAGCTTGTATAGATATATGTACAACCCCAACCCCCTTTTCTAGAATGAACAGAACCATTGATTTATCCAAGATATGTTATAACTCCACCGAACACCCCCATAAGTCGTTCTGAATAGTCAGTTTCTACCCTCTGTAAGCTTTTGAGATGACCACTTGTGATACATATAGGCTATTATTAGTATCTTACAAGTGGTCATCTCAAAAGCTTGCAGAAGGTAGAAACTGACTATTCAGAACGACTTATGGGGGTGATCGGTGGGGAAATAACATATTTTGAATAAATTGTTGATTCTTTATAAAAAATTATTTCATTCTAGAAGGGGGGGGGGTGTATGTGTATGGATAAGATATATACAAGCTACCCACACTTCAGGTGCCCGTGCTTGCAGGCCGTACACGCTTTCACGTTGCCTTGAACGTTTCCGCGTACAACGTCAGGTGATCATAAATTTATACAAAATGTAGTTCAAAATGGGGCGAAGAATACAAAATAGCTTGATTACTTTTTAATCTGATTGAGTTAAATTGCATAATTTGCAGAAAGTGTACAACTTATACAGCTTGATATAAAATACACTTCTTTTTTTTTATTCCTATGGTGATACCCAAAGAATACAGCACATTGAGCTTTAAGTATCTAAATTTAATAAGCTATTATCTTCTTTTAGAAATGTAGTATATCTTGTACCCTTCTGGTTTTTGAGAAAATGACATCGAAAGAATTCTCCTTTGTAGAATTTAAGCATTCAACCTCACTTCTTGTTCTGCTAATTACCTCAGTGCAAGGTACGAGGGGCCCTAGGGCTAACATTTCTCGCTTTCAGTTTGGGGCCTTAGTGGTGGTTCCTGGGGGTCGGAACAAATTCAGAGTTCCTAATTCTACTAGTATTCTACCAAGCCCATTGAATCAATTATTGCTCTCATCACTACGCACATCAAATCAATATTATTGCTCTCATATATCTTTTATATATGTTTTAACCACTTTGAGTTATACACATTTCATTTATCCTGTATAAAATGCTACAGATATAAATATGGTATAGGAGATATTTTCATGTTTACCAATGCGTCCCCAATAACCATTCTTGCACGGTTGAAATGTACGCTCCTTTCAGAGTCCATTTTGGAGGAGCGTACATTTCACAGTCCCCATTTACATTTTCTCGGCACATGTTCAGAAATAAATTGATGATTGTCGTTCACAGACTGAGGCTTGGTCTACCAGACTTGCACATAACATCAGACAGTTCAGATGATGATTCAGACTAAATGTTAGTGTAGTACCGTATTGATCATCTATGCTATTCAAGGGTTTATGATCTGATCCGCTTTAATAATATGCAGCTCAGTTAATGCTATCCGAGAAAAATCAGTGCTGTTATAAATGTTCCTCTGTGCACTTCACACCATATGACGTCACTATGAAAAAGTACGTCACAGCGTACATGTTCCGATAGTTGGATCGCGGGGAAAGTGTCATATTTTGTCGTTATTTACTACTGTTATCAAGTGATAAGCTGTATGCGTGAAAACATATCTTGTCAAATGATTATATATATCATTCCTTTATGATATCAAATCATTCTCCATTTTTAATATATAGTATGCACTAAGGTGATATTCATATTATATTGTGACCTTGAAATCGCCCCTAATCTAAATGACTGATGTGTTTAAAAATTCCCTCATGTACATAAATAATCTCATATACAAAAACAGTGGCAAAGTTCTGGTTCATCTGCTATAAAAATTCTGATATATAATCTAGGTATATTTATGCGTTTGAAAAGTGATATGTGGTTAAATTACAGCATGGTTAGTTTGAGTATGCATTTGCTCCCAACACTTTTCATGTTAAGGAATTTCTGAATATATCGATAAAAATTCGGCTGGTTACCCGCATGGACCTAAACTTTTATTCACAAGTAGGGTCTCTTGCTGATTTCCAAAAATAAAGTGTTACGTGATATTCAACTGACGTCACGGGAAATAACCATGAGGGGAATGTACGGTAGCTCAGTCACAGTCAACATATGGGTAGTATCGTTTCGGTGTTTAACCGTAACAAGTATAATGATACCTGTAAATTTGAGGTGCAATTTCACCCCATGATTATTGTGCATTTTACTATGGAAGCCCTTAACCTAGTTGCGTAGAGAAGCGGAGCGGATCGTAAACCCTTGGCTATCGAAGATGCGTATTCATATTCATGACTTATTCAGCTCTTGCTTTGCAATTTGAGCAACACATTTCTGCTGCTACTTGGTGCTGACCATCGAAACCAAAATAGTTCAGTATGAATGATCTTAGACAAGTATGAAGTTTGACAAATTGGCTTATTGTGGATTCTAATCCTTTACGATTGCTTGCAATATCATTTTTATTGTAATACAATATTGCTTTTGCTTTTTGTCCACTGCGACCAGCCCTACCAACCTCTTGCACATATTTTTCAATACTGGTTGGTGGTCGCATATGAATAATTCTTGAAACTGAGGGTGAATTTAGCCCCATCCCAAGTGCCACACTTGCAAACACTAATCTTAGCTTTGGATTTTTCAGAGAAAGTTCAGCCACAATGTGCAGTTTCATTTCTTCAGAATAATCCTTATGGTACTGGCCAAAAATCCTATTTTCAGGAATGTTCTCACCTTCCGGGTAGTAAGCTTGCTCACCTAGTATGTGTTGGCAATACATGTAACTGTAGCGTATGGCCTCCAAGTTGTCACAATATACAATTGTGACAGGCAATTTGAGCTTGAGACTCTCAAACTCCTCACAAATATCTTGCAAGATTTCATTATATTTCTCATATTTCTTTATGTTAGGTAGCCTTTCACGTATTTCGTAAAATATGTTTGTCCTATCTGTATTTTGAATGACCACAGCAGGCTTGTCAAATTCTAAAATACTACAGAGCTGCTGGATATCCTTTGGTGTTGCTGTTGCTGTCAGTGCCAAGTGTGGCACATGACAAAAGATACCTGATAGTTGTCCCAGCTTTGAAAAAGCTGTTCGAAATTCTTTTCCCCTAAAAAAAAAAGAGGTTTTTTTTAAATGGCTTGTCTTTAGGTCACCAGAGTTAACTCAGGTGACCTATAGGGCCACACAGTCTCGCTTCCGGTGGAGAACTTCCGGAGACAAGCACACATTTCTCAGCATAGCAATAGACTGTGAATTGGCTTATTTAAGTTAAAAGAAACGATCATAACTTTTTATTCGTGTTTGCGTGTTGTCAACTTGGTTTACGGCGAACATGTAAGATGTCCAGGATCCTATCTACTCCAGGTGTGGGTTGGCGAAAAAACGAGGAAAACAATGCAGGTACTAATGTAAACAATCGATGTCAAAACACTTATTTACACGTTTTCCCTGTATTTCACGAATAAATATTTCGTAAATATACATTTACAGAGATGACTAAAAACAACAGAAGCAATAGCTATTTAAGGACGGTGTGAAGGATAAAGACCCCCCCCCCCCCCCTCTTCACCATTTAACAGCTGTTTTATAAAATAGCTTCGACTTTCATATAGTGGCGGATTGTTAGCCCTCCCCCTTTTCTTCCGCCACAAAGGCATTACTGGCATATGTAGATGAAAACTCCAGATTTGGCACCCACAATGGTTGAGTATTTTGGCTAATACTTCATAACTTGATTTTTACAACAAGTTGTGGGGGGTATACTGGAATCGGGTTGTCCGTCTGTCTGTCCGTCCGTCCGTCTGTAGACGCAATGGTTTCCGGGCACTGGACATCGAAGTAGTAATATGGTTTCCGGGCTCTAAAGCGTTATCCTTTCCACCTACAGTCACCATATCATACATATGGACTACCCATGGGATGAAGATGTTCCCTATTGATTTTGGGGTCAAAAGATCAAAGGTCAAGTGCACTGGACATTGAAGTAGCAATATGGTTTCCGGGCTCTAAAGCGTTATCCTTTCCACCTACAGTCACCATATCATACATATGGACACCCATGGGATGAAGATGTTCCCTATCGATTTTGGGGTCAAAAGGTCAAAGGTCACGCACACTGGACATCGAAGTAGCAATATGGTTCGGTTTGTCATGCCATTTGTTTTTTACACTCAGAAAAGAGGTAGTTTATACCTATTACCAACACTCTTTGGGAGATTGGGGTAAGCGGGGGGTATTCTTAGTGAGCATTGCTCACAGTACCTCTTGTTTGTAACAGTTGTGCAGATGCAGAAAAATATGCTTGAATCTAACAATGGAAGGGATGTGTAATTCTTCATTTCCATATATTTAACTGAACTCTGCAGTTTTATTTCCATAATGCATTTATTATTTCCTTGTACACTATTCTTCTTTGCTATTTACAGTGATTTTTTTTAAATTTCAGTTTATTTGAAGATAATGGGCCTACTGCTTGGTGGTTTATTGGATTGTGAAAAGTGACACTGGATTAACGAATTACCAGAGCAATTCATTCCAGGGCAGATTATGAAAACTGCTTTACTCTTGTTGATTTTAATATCTTATGATATACAAATACAGATTAAGTATTAAAAATAAAATAAAAGTCTTCAACACCATGTATTTTCTTTTCATACAATTTAATGTAGATACTTATGTACATAAGTCAAGCCTACGTTTAATTGATTTTTCCTCTAGAGTGGTAGTATTTGATCATTTATGACACACAAATTGTACAATATATTCTTGGCAATGACATGAGATTACAAGTCTATCAATAGCTAGTGCCTGTCTTGTGGTTATGAAGTAGATGGAGAATCATGGCTTGAAATCAGGTCCTTCACAGTAGACCCACCAAGTCGATGGGTACAGATGGTCAGGAACCAGTTTCCAATGCATTGCTGTTGAAGATTGAAACAGAATAATCTTATAAAATGCTGACATAAAAAAGAAGCACCTATTTATAAGAAACCCAATCTTATGATATACAGTATATTGACATTTCTTACATGTAAAGCTTAGCAGTAACCCATCAAAATGTGATTACCTGTTGTTGACAATTCGGTTATCTGCACAGTGCAAGGAATAGAGCCCATCCTTTTTGGTTTGTTGAGCCCGAGGTGGTACAGACTTAAGATCTTACATCAATGATTGTTTGACATCTGTTTTCAAGACATTCCTATACATCTAATAATTGAAATGAATACATTTTGAAAAGTAGAATTTTAAAAAGTTATATAATTATGAGGTTTTCAATTATGATAATAATATTGCTTAATATGAATATAATATTTGCACACTCTCACTATAATAAATCACTAGTTTGTCTTCATTTTATAAACAAAGATCAAACAAATGTACTGGGATCAAGACAGTTTTATAATACAAATACATAATATATATATATACATTTTCCCCTTTAATTATTTGTTAGCTTTCTTCAATTATATTTTACTGATATTTGCTATCACTTATCTATTCTTTGTGTAAATACAAAAACATAGAGAATAATGCCAGCTGTGCAGTGATTTGTTCTTTCTTATGCCCATTCACAAAATTTTATGGATTGTGCTGTTTTCCATGATTATTGATGTTACCAATTATGATCTAAACATATAAATTAAGTTAGTTGAGTCAGTCACCTTTATAGTAGTTTTCTTTAGGAGTAACTGAATACTGATATGCATACTCAGGGTTTGACAATAACTGTAACCTGCTAGCCGCGGATAATTTTAATTCATGTTGAAATTTGGCGGGGGGGGGGGGGGGGGGATGTATGGTTTTTCTTACCTTTAAAACTTCATCACATAGCTTTTAGAATTATTGGAAGTAAAAAATTAGTTTCTTGTTAATTAAAATCTATATATATATCTCTCAAAAGACTAAAATTTAACATACCGTAACAGCTGACTCTGTAGCTTCAGTCTCGCATGGAACCTTGAGCTTCGTGTTTTACCACAGACATAGTACATCTCTTTTACGTAAGTAATCTTAACAACATATCTTAATGAACAGTTATTCAAGGTTTGATACTAAAAATTTTGTTCCCAATATGTAATATCCCCAGTATAAGATCGAAAACGTCATCGCACTATGTATCGTGTGACTCTCGACATGTTTGTTTATCTCCAGAAACGAAATCTCGCGAAGTCTCGCCGAACACTGTGCAGCCCTATTGCAATCGGTTGTCGTCCGTCATCGTGCGTCATCTGTCGTGCGTTAACAATTGAACATTTTTAACTTCTTGATAACTACCAGTCCAATTCTTTTCAAATTTGGTATGAGGTATCTTTGGGACAAGGGGGACATAAATTGTAAATTTCAGGTCTCCAGCACCCCTGGGGCCTTACGGGAGGGACAAAAAGTGCCCAAAATTGACCAATTTTCATAAATCTTCTCAAGAACCACACACATGTAAGAAAAACTAAATGCATAGTAGAGCAGGAAAGCCTCTACCAAAATTGTAAATTTCATGATCCCCGGGGTAGGGGTTTTGACCCCATGGTAGGGCCAAAGTTGGTATATAGCTGAAAGCTCAAGTGAGCTTTTCTGATCGCCTGTTGTCCGTCATCTGCCTGTGAACTTTTCACGTTTTCGACTTCTTCTCCAGAAACTACTGTATTAGAATTTAGCTTAGATATTCAGAACAGGAATTTTTTTCTGGATTTCAGACCCCTTGGGAGTAGTGATACTTTTAACTATTACACATGTGACCGATAAGGCCTGTGGGCCTCTTGTTACTTAAATGTTAACATTATTGATACGAGTCGTAATCATGTTCAAATATGCATATGTAATTCGACCTGTGGTTGAAACTGTATGATGAATTGATGATTATATGCTGTGGCCATTTGTATTCTAAATAATGTAATTGTGATTAAAAACAGAATAAATTTGCTATTAATTTTGATATTGACTTATTGTTATATTCTTAAAATAATAGTGTACCATTCTGAAATCATGTGGACTTCATCAATTACTGTGCAGCAGACATTGTCCTGGTATTGCTTACTCCTAAGTATTTTGCCAATATTCCTATTCTCTGTCACTGTCTCAGGGTGGGCATATATCAGATGGTAATTCCCCTTCTGAAAGTCACTCATTGATACACTTGAGTATGCATTTGTTTCACCATCAGCATCCTCATCTCTGAAGGACAATTTTGCAGATAATTAAGCCTTCATGATAAAAAAAAAAACAACCAAGGAATGGATATAATTTGCATTATACATTAGGGTTAGGGTCAATTAGATATGAATGTAATTAATTGAATTACAATTACTTTGAAGTACACTTCATTAAATTACGTTTACTGCACGCATTTTACAACTTACAATTACTTTGATAAAATAATTAATTAATTGAATTACACATTACATTTAAATGTCAGAAGTGCAATGGATGTACTTGGACTTCAACTTTTATGTCCCCCGAGTTAGGAGGAACAAATCAAAGTGCTTTAAAATGCATGCCATCCTGGACTTTGATGTTTCCATGTTTTATTCATGGTACTGTTATGTCTGTCCCTCCCTGAATAGAATTAACCATGCCTCATCTGGGGACAGATACTGGTAAGGTGACCAGGTGTCTATAATTATTTGCTTTGGCAATATCAACAGATATTGATAGGGGATTCCTTTTAATAAGGACAATACACAGAGAAAGGAGATTTAATACTGTGTATCCAATATCATCTAGTATATGTACATTATTTTTTTTTTTAAATTATGTTTTAATCATCAATAAGTTATTGTCTTCAGGAAAATACATTTATTTAAATCATTTATAAGTAAATAGGGAGTATAAACAAGATAACAAAAAAAAAGGTATTAAAAGTATATGGTAAAATAAGAATAAATGTAATTTAAAAAATACGTACAGTTTAAATGGAATTAGGTGACATTTTTTTAATGTAATTTTAAAATTAAATTACAACTATCTGTGATTGAAGAATTGCTCAATTACAAAATTTGTCAATAATTACATTCAATTACAACTACTTTTTTTTCATAAATTGTTATTTTCATTTAAATTACACAAAGAGATACATGAAAATCAATCTCGCATAAAGCCTTTAGAAGAGGGACAAAAATTTAAGAGTAATGTGCACCCCTGAGGTGAGATCAGGTGCCTATACTGAGTGTTGGAATGAAACAGAACCTTTCATCAAGCTCAATGTCATAAAAAGTGTAATTTGCATTTATTTATTTATTATTATTATATGTTAGCGAAAAATCATAACATTATGATTAACACGATTTTCTGAGAAACGACCATACCTTGCAGAATTGAAAGTGAAACAATGGCCACCTGTTCCTTCAATATTGAGAAACATAGCTTTAATTCCTTTTATGCACAACTGCCTAACTTGGTCCTGCATGATAGAATTAATCGGAGACACAATCAAAACAATCATAGGCATTGACTTTTCGAATTTCCTCTGCATCAGATACGGCAACAGCTGAAAAATTATGCTCTTCCCGTAGCCAGTCGGCAACACTGCTAACGTATCTTTCCCTTCATAAATACATCTCAAAGTTTCAGTTTGTTTGTCACGCAAATCAAACGAAATACCCATACAAGACTTGGCATACATTATGTCGTCTGTAAAACCCATAGCTATCGATCAGCTGTTGTTGTTTACAACTTTTCTTAATGTGTTTTGTGATGAAACTGCAATGCAATAACAATTGAAATGAAGAGGAAAACTCTTATTTTATATAATTCTTATGATATCTCTTTAATAAACAATGCGATTAAAAAAAAATAAGTGGACTTTATAAAATACGAACACAGCGTTATCCGGTCAAGATTATTACGCCGACCGGTTCACAATGCATCAAATTCACGGTAGCAGGTCGTTCCGTCCCACAGTCGGTCCGTCCCTAGTCGATCCGTCCCACGGTCGATTCGGCCCATTTTGCTTAGTCGATCCAGCCCCTCCAATTTTTTTTTATCAAAGATATAATAAATGAATAATTACTTAAGACAAAGGTTCAGTAGATTTATAGCGCAGACTGCCCAGTAGGGCCCCTGCTATTAGATAACTGCCGAAGTTAGATGTGTAAATAAAATTGTTTATTTAGGATAAATTTTTGTTTGAAGTGCGATGGTTATGAAAATGTGTGCTCATTAACTATTGTAGAAACATCGTTATTTAAATATGTATAGCAATCAATGTAAATGTGTGTCCCCTGTCTACTGATCATTGTGAAAACACCTGAGTGAAAACAGTTTTATAACTGCATTGTTGTGCAACCTTTGGTCATTAATTACGAGCTTACAGTAACCTAACTATTCTTTGTATTCAAAATGAAGCCCACTTTATCGAATATTGTGATGTGTATAATGATCTTTGAAAAAGCTGTCAAATATCAAAACGGCATATTATTGTCATCCTACCTGATGACAGAAGATATCAGTGGCACACACACCATGAAGATGAAATACGCAGATGAATTAAACTAATTCAGTACTGTAAATAGCTTGGAAAAAGGTAATTATTTTTTCTGGGCCGGATCGACTAGGGGACGTATTAACTAGGGGACGGATAGTCTAGGGACGGATCGGTAATGGGACGAATCGACTAAGGGACGGATTGATAATGGGACGGAACGTCTAGAAAGCCAAATTCACTCATGGATGCCATCGTATTACATCCGAGATCTATGTCGAGTGCGCGAGACATTCAAGGAGTTCCGATTGGGAGGATCGAGGCCTCATTACGTCACCTACGAATGAGCAAAGGGGGACTTAGCCTAGGTCACGCAAGCCGTTTGACTTCCCACTAGAACACTGCATTGACAAACGTGTAGGTGACCTAGACTAAGGAGGACTTTCATTATTAATCCGTCCCTTAGTCGATTCGTCCCATTACCGATCCGTCCCTAGACTATCCGCAAGAAATTCTTGAAAAATATCACGACATTTTGGCTTTTCATTACTTGTCAGAAAAATTACTTCCGACCTTGTTTGAGAAAGTGTTTCATCCAAGACTCAGAAATTCCAAAATTCCTCATCTTTGGAAAAATAATTTCTGCAAGGCAATGAATAATAAAATAAAGCTTATTGGGGACTGACGAGTTTCAAAATTGCCTCAGTTAATTGAACGGTTAAAGGAGATTCAGGAGTGTCAATTGAAGGATGTCAGAGGGGAACTCCATGGCAGGGGTAATTTTGAACTGGCCTCACCTGCCAAACATCTTTTTGTACCCCATGAGGCTTGGATTGGAATGAGTGAAGAGCAGAGGAAAAAATGGATGAATAATTTTTTTAAAATTCCATCCACCATCAAACACCCAGTCATCAACAGACGGGTCACTTACCATTCCATCCACTGCCCGCATTGCAAAAAAACCGGGACAAGTAAAAAGAGTCAGAAATGCAAAAACCACCTCCATTCCGAAACAAAAAGCTTAAAATTCCTGTAGCCTCATCCCAGTAATAAATTGGAAGAAAAGGTTAATTATCAGGCGTATTCCTCCCCCACTTGACGGGTGTGTGCAGGAATATTGCTTGGTTAGGCAGGGTGTAATTTGTCATGTTTTGTCTAGAAAAATTTATGTTCCTTTAATGATAATATGCTCGAATATTTTTATGCAGTTGTGTAAAAATATTTCCTAGAAAAACATACATATGAAGAAAAAAATAAAATAAAAAGGGGCCTTATGTAGAACCACGTCCATGTCGTGGGTCCTGGAAACACATTTATGTGGCTAAGAGTTCTACTCATTTAATGTAGTGTATCAGAATTTTGTATATATAACTTTAAAAATATGTTTTTATTTTAGATATACAATATATTATACATGTGAATGAAAGGGAAAAAAACCCACCAGGATATGTTTACAAAACAGTCGCATCCTAGTGTAGAAATTAAAGAATAAGTAAAAGCTAAGAAAATGCACTCATATTGTGAAAAAAAAATTGAGCATTCTGTATAAAACAACATGATATAGATATTTCAAAGAATAACAGAATGAAATAAATAAAATAAATTAACACAGAAACTTTATAGTTTTGTAATTTAATATGTTTATAAAACTTTTATTTACCAACCTAGATTTCATAATTATAAATGCATAAAAATAAAAACATAATTTTAAAGTTATATACAAAATTCTGATATACTTCATACGTATATATAAATTCTTATTCAGTTTTTGTACTTAATTAGTTATTGAAGCACTATGTACAGAAATATGTGCAGATGTGTCGTTGTTTATATCTATAATCAATCGTGGTGAACATCTACGTGAACTTCTACAAAGACATTCAAAGAATTTTTTTCCATACATTATATATCCAAAATATGTGTTCTTAAACAAAACTAGATTAGAATGTCAAAAATATTCGTGGGCCTTAGACCTTGTACATAGGTGATACGCTGTTAGTAAGAGTTATCGTTCTTTGATTTTGTAAACGATCAAAATAACCTCTAAAATCATTATTTCTCTTTTTCCCCCTACAAATTATGTTTAAACAGTGATAATCTATACATATATGTTTTAAAACACATTCAAAATATCGTATTTAATGGTGGGACTTGTTTTCCTCCGTGGGACTCATGTGGGACTTATTTTCTCCGTGGGACTTGTTTTAGTATGACCCATTGCCATGGTAAGCGGTAAATGTAGTACGACCCAAACCCGAATGCCGAAAGTCCCGGATAGCGATTTTTTTTCGAGTTTTCTCTCTTAATGCTGCATGTAATAACATATAATTTGCAGAGGTTACTGTTTGTAACCTAGGTACATAAAAAACATCAATTTTTTCTGAGAATTCTTCTACAAAAGTACCAAACTAGAGTTTTCACCTGCCAAAAAGCGGTAAATCTAGTACGTTTTATAAATGTCGGAACCCAAACACGGTCGAAGACACTGACCGATTCCCACAGCCCTTTGTAAATACTGGTATCACACCGGTAATTGTCCAATTAAAATGAACTTGGGTTCATTAGTCAATTGTAGTTCCATATATTTAAAGAAATATTTTTTTTCCTTGCGCGATTTTTCTCATTTCCTCTTCTTCTTTTCTCTTAATTTTTGTACCCCTGATTAGGAAATTTTGTGTAATGTGTAGAAATAATCAAGTGTATACAAAGGAACTATTTGCTGTTGGTAGCTGAGACTACTTCCTGAGGTGCACTCCGGCTGTTTACACACATGTGAAAAACACGTGGATTTGAGGGTAGTCTTGTTTGCGGGTAATGTTTTTCGAAAATGCCGCGTAGGGTATTGTTTTTCTGGTGTCGGCAGACGAGATAGGTAACATAGAACGTGTCTGACTGCGTTATTCGGCATCAATTTTGTAAACTGATTTTTAATGATTTTTTCCCCTCTATAGTAATATATAGTGAAAATAATTACCGGTGTGATACCTTGTACTGGTGGGCGGTAAATCTAGTACTGCCGACTCCCGACTGTCCCGGATTGCGATGTTTTATAGATTATATTAAAACCGGCTAACAGAATAACTTCATATTTCTTGGGAACAATCTTTATGTCCAAATTGATTCATACAATTAAAAAAAACAACAATATTAATAGGTATAAATACTTAAACTGGAGATGCAGCATACTCAAAAGCGGTAAATCTAGTACTGTGTTTTAAATGCCAAAACCGAAAACGGACATTCTTCATTCTATGCATGATTTTACGAAGAGAATGGTGTTTTTTAAACGATATTAAACAAATCTTTGTATCTAACAAGAAGTATTGTTTTCTTTTTCACAGTTATTATACTTATATATACAGGTATTTATGATCAAAGCATGGTACAATCTAAAATAGCGATCACATGTTCAATTAATACTTTTGATATGTGCAGTTATCACCTCATCTGCGTCAGTGATATCGACAAGAAAGATAAAATTTAATCAGGATTATTCCAGTGACTGTACATCTTAATGAAAGTGGACAAAAGAAACTCTTCTTCTGTGTAAGAACTGCTGTATTGTCAACAAAGTTCCATTAATTCGAGATACCATTAAAATGCAAAGTTTTTTTAATTAATAAAATTTCTCATTATTAGTCATTGTTTTGTCTCTCTAAATTATGGCAGAACTCTTAGCCACATAAATTATGTGTTTCCAGGCTCTACGACGTGGACGTGGTTCTACCTCAGAGCCCTTATTTTTTCTTATTTTTTATTTTTTGTTGTTGTAATTTCTGAATTTAATTACACATGTTACAGAATGTCTATGAAGAAATCCATTTAACATATTACCCGATTTGTTATATTTTTAAAGTCAAAATAAAGTTCTGTTTTTAATTTTCGCAAATATTTTTAAAAATCACAGATTTTTTAATTTTCAAGATATCATATGATGTAATAAAAATCAAATATTTTATCATTTTTTAAATTCAGGTTCAAAGTTTCTTGCTTTCCCAACAAAACCATAATATTTTCTGTTATTGTCAAAAATTGATTGCCGTATCTTTTATGTTAATCTAATTATTTTGTAAATATTTTTTGCGACAATTAAAAACAGAACTTTATTTTGACTTAAAAAATATAACAAATCGGGTAATATGTTAAATGGATTTCTTCATAGACATTCTGTAACATGTGTAATTAAATTCAGAAATTACAAAAAAAAAAAAAAAAAAAAATAAGAAAAAATAAGGGCTCTGAGGTAGAACCACGTCCACGTCGTAGAGCCTGGAAACACATAATTTATGTGGCTAAGAGTTCTGCCATAATTTAGAGAGACAAAACAATGACTAATAATGAGAAATTTTATTAATTAAAAAAAACTTTGCATTTTAATGGTATCTCGAATTAATGGAACTTTGTTGACAATACAGCAGTTCTTACACAGAAGAAGAGTTTCTTTTGTCCACTTTCATTAAGATGTACAGTCACTGGAATAATCCTGATTAAATTTTATCTTTCTTGTCGATATCACTGACGCAGATGAGGTGATAATTGCACATATCAAAAGTATTAATTGAACATGTGATCGCTATTTTAGATTGTACCATGCTTTGATCATAAATACCTGTATATATAAGTATAATAACTGTGAAAAAGAAAACAATACTTCTTGTTAGATACAAAGATTTGTTTAATATCGTTTAAAAAACACCATTCTCTTCGTAAAATCATGCATAGAATGAAGAATGTCCGTTTTCGGTTTTGGCATTTAAAACACAGTACTAGATTTACCGCTTTTGAGTATGCTGCATCTCCAGTTTAAGTATTCATACCTATTAATATTGTTGTTTTTTTTAATTGTATGAATCAATTTGGACATAAAGATTGTTCCCAAGAAATATGAAGTTATTCTGTTAGCCGGTTTTAATATAATCTATAAAACATCGCAATCCGGGACAGTCGGGAGTCGGGAGTCGGCAGTACTAGATTTACCGCCCACCTTACCCATTGCCATATTCTAAAAATAGACACAAACATTTATGGAGCATTAAAACTTTATGTTGTAAATAACATACAAAGTGATACTATCATGGCAGCTTTAGTTGGTAAGATATGATTATATTTTGTTCAAGTATCAAATAGAGATATTATAATTGTATGTGCATGCAAGATCCAATGGAATATGATGTTACCCGTCCGATGTCATGTCATGTCAACTTCACGTCTTGCTCAATTTTGTCGCGGAAAGCGTGTCTTGTAAATGTTAGCTATCAGGAGCACAAACAATTACAAATATTTTATGCAGATTGCATGACATTGATTTGATAATATGTTACATGATTTTGTTGTAGTCTTAACACCCGAACTGTTAAAAAAGCTGAAAGTTTGGGAGGGGGAGGGTAGCCGGTTATTGTGTATTTTGATCAGTATTCTACAAGAACATTTCATGTCACAGTGTCTATTAATAAAGTATCCAGAATTTAATTCCTCTATCAAATGATCTGACAGGTAGTAAATATGTTGTAATTGAAATTTAGTTACATGCATTTCCTGTCTCAACGCTCAACGGATCTCTATTTCACTGTTATAAATAAAAGTACATATAGGTACATGCTTTTCAGCTTTTGGTATGGGTATAGGGGCCCTCACTAAAGGACTTGTAATTTGTAACAAGTTTTAAAACTGGAAAGCAATTGGCCAGTATATGCATATCACATGAAATTAATTCAAATTGTCTGGGATGGATTTTGTCGGGTGGGGGTGGGTAGTGGTGGGTTCTAAATATGTGCATGGAATGAATTAATGCTATGTGGATGTGGAAAATGCATTTGCATTTTGTTGGTGACCCCTCATTTCATAAACACATCTGTAATGATTTGATTATGCTTGAATACTTGATAGTGGTTTATATTGAATAAATCAAAATTTCATTTGTGCTGCTGATTGCTCGAGAAAATTAATGGATGATAAATCACATTTTGTAGATTCTCAATCTGCTGTAGTACAACAGTCATTTCAAAATGGAGTTGATGAGGAAATCATCAATAATATCAAAGAACTGATCATCAACAGAACAGGTATGAATATTGAGGTTGCTCATTTGGGGAAAATCTGTTTTATGCACACCAAGTTTCTTTCAGGAAAGAGTTGTAATGAAATGCAATGAATCATTTACATTGAATTTTTGATGCATGTATATTTGGAATGTCAAATGGTGTTGAACTAAAATGATAAGTATACTGACCCATAATGACCCCAAGTAGACATTCTAGGGGTGTTGATATTTGAACAATTTTAACTTCTTTTTTCTTCTTATCAAAGTATATTAACATTGACAGCTAGATCCTATTCTAGTTTGTGTTTAGGAAAGTTTTCTGAACTATAGTCTCACTAGACAGTCTCTTTCTGAATTTTTACCTTAAAAATTCAGCTAAACCACCATCCCCACCCCCTGCATCTTTCTGATGGCATAGAAGCAAGCATGACTAGGAATTTCTTAACCAGCTTTGTGTAATTGATCTTGTGCTTTTCTTAAAACATGGATGACCATCAATCTAATTAAATTGGGATGACCATCTCAAGGTAGCTCACTACACTAAAGCTTATACTCTTTATGACACTACGTCACAAGATGGCGATTTACATGTTTTGTGAAATTATTTGTATTGATCGATGTGTTTGTCTATCATCATAGCTCAGTGGTTAAAGCATTGGGCTGGTGAACCGCAGATCTCGAGTTCAAATCCGTCAGGTTCTTTTGTTCATTTGTGTTGAAATAAATTTTTGAAAATCATGGTTTTATCCAAATTTGCATATTTTCTGCTTTTTTGACATAATTACTTATTATATATCATCATAATTTTTATGATTAAATCAATTCGTACTGATTTAAGAAACTATTTTAGAGTGTAGTGAGCCACCTTAAAAATCTTTTGAAATGATAAATTGAATACACTGCTGATTTCTGGATATGACTTTCAGGATACCCCCCAGTCAATGCAGACCATTTGTACGTCTTCAAACAGCACATGGATAATTTTCCTCACCCCTGTCCTACTATGGGTGATAGTATCTCTGGAGGAACTTTTCCTACCCCCAATCCAACACAAAACATTGCTGAAGATCTTGCAGGTTTGTTTCATTTGTTGTACATGTATCAGTGAAAATCATTTTGAATCTACTTCTTTATACTGCTCTGTATCAAAGCATTTCAAATTCAAGTATTGAAAGAGTAGTTAACAGAAACAAGATGTTATCTCATAACTTACCATATACATAATGTATTCCTTTTAGAATTTAAATTTCAACTTCTTACTTGCAATATCAATAGATATAATATGCAAAAATTGAGTGTATTAAATTGTATTCACAAAACAATCTAATTAAAATCAGACTTTTTAAATCTGTGCTGTATACTCTGCATAAATTGTACGGCATGGATCTAAGAAGTCTGATTTTAATTAGATTAATACACATGACAAGAACAGATATCAGCATAATGTTGATTAATTATTCCCCAATGTTAGGCGGGGGGGTGGGGGGGGGGGGGGGGGGTGGTCTGTATCTAAATCAAAATTATTTGAGTAAGGCTTAATCGTTTATTTCAAATTTTCAAATGTTTATATTTTGAATTTTGATACATTTACATGCAAGAGAATATATTTCTCCTTTAATCGTCAATAAAGGATTTGAATTAATTGAATATATAACATTTTCTTATTAGTTTTTGCTATATGATACAAATTTTATATTTGTCACGGTATGTCCACAAATCTGCTGCATCACACCGAAAACAGTTATAATTTCTCCTGGACACAGTTATATCACACCGGACAGTTATGATACTCTCCAAAATGGCTATATCATCCCTCACACACATTAATTCTGCATATTGATTAGCTCGGGTTTGAAATTCAAAATGGCTGTTGCTAAGTAAATGTAAACTGACGAGTGAAATTTTTCACTTTGATCAAATTTTTGCATTAAATTTCATTTAGTATGTGTTAATGAATTAAACTCTTTGGTTTTGTACTGTAGAAATGTTATATAACATATATGACTTCTCAGGCGACTATACCAAAATATTCACCCCTTCGTGACAGGAAAGCCCTGGGGGTTATGTTGCCCTCTGCCTATGATATTGGGCGACATAACACTCCAGGGTTTTCCTGTCACCTCGGGGCAAATATTATGGTATGACGTCCATGAAGCCATGTAATATATGTAGAATATGACATGATACAAAGTACATGATATATGCATGTGATGTGACCAATAGTGGATTTAAAGTATAAAAGTCATTTACCATCATTGTTGTTGTTTTTTATTACTATGTACCAATCCCTCTCATTTAATTGTAGGCTGGGAGGATGTTGATTCACAGCAATACAATTATGTACAGGCCATCTTTAACCATGTATCACAAGAGGATCAACAGCATGCATACAACCATTTCTTCCAAAAACTAAGTTAGTTTTTATTTAGGCATACAGCATAACAAATAATGAAATGTAGGGGCTAATTTTAATTAGACTGAGATTTGTATATGATTACATAGATGCCATTGAACTTCATGCTTTAAATGTTTACACTATACTGTATAGATCACAATAAAATGAATTACTTTAATTAAACACTACAGGTCGTGCTCCAAGAGTCCTGGAGTTTTCTCGCTTCCTGCTGATCTATGAAGGTAATGACCAGCCTGACACATCTCGCAAGACATTAGGTACTTCACAGTGAATTGATAAAAGGGATAACCCTGTTGTGTTTATCATGTACTACATGTACTATGATCTATAAATATGACATCTTGTACTCTAGTGACTTTGAATCTTAAACTTAGGAACAAGAGCAGAATTATCCCTTTTATAATTCTTATAAATGCATAAGGAAAATGTCATTCATTTTACCATATGAACCAATTAAGAACATACTTTGATGATTAAAGATTTACTGTACTGGATAGAACTTTTTCATAATGATTTTTTTTTTATTTCTTTGGCATTGCAGGGCAGCTATACTTAGAAAATGAAGAGTTCAGAGAAACTCTTAATAGTCATCTCAAAAGTATGGAACTTCTCAGAGAAATGTTGAGCTCTAAAGACACCATAATAGAAATATTGGGACAGTCCAGTTCAGACAGTATGAAAAAGATCGATGATCTACAAACGCACAAGTTAAACCTTCAGAGAATCCTGTGTACAGTCCAGCAGGAGAAGGCACAGCTCCAGCTAGACCATAATTCCCTGCAACAGAATCATAACCAGTGCCTTACTGAGCTGGAGGATGAAAGGAAGGACAAACAAATGTTAAAATACAGGTGTGAACAGTTACAGACAGACAAACAGGCACTTCAGAACACAATTACATCACAGACAGAAACAATCACAGACATGCAGGTCACCATTCATGAACACGAACACAATTCAGACAGACTGACCGACTCGATCACAGAGCTTAAACAGAAACTGCACAGAGAACGTTATGAGAAATCAACTATTTTGCAAAAGTTAGAGGAAAAGTTAGAAGTTATTTCAGAATTGGAGGAAGATAGGGCAATATTTATGATGGAAAATGAGGCACAGAGGGAATATTTTTTAGATGTGAAGGGGGAAAAAATAAGACTACAGAGAGAAAACAAAGATTTGAGAGAATTTGTAGAGATTTCCAGAAGTATTTTGGCTTCTCAATATGACAAACTGATTCAGTCAATGGAAGTAAATTTGGACAAACTTGATAGAAATTTGTCTCATATGACAGAAAGAAATTCCCATTTGTCCCAAACTGTGATGGAACAGTCCCAAACTATCACTGATCTTGAGAGCAGGAACTCTCATCTTGAAAGTACAACAGCAGAACAATGCATTACAATTTCTGATCTTGAGAGCAAGAACTCTCATCTTGAGAGCAAGAACTCACATCTTGAATGTTTAACAACAGATATTCAAAGTAAAAACACTCAGCAAAACAAAACAATTACTGAGCTTCAGCAACAAAACCAAGGGTTTCAGCAACAAAACCAAGGGCTTCAGCAACAAAACCAAGGGCTTCAGCAACAAAACCAAGGGCAGCAATTTTTCATTCTTTTCTTAGTGGTGGTCATCTTCACACTGATCTGTTTACAATTCTCAAATCAAGGAAGCAATGACAACATCATATCATAGCACAATGACAACATCATATCATAGCACAATGTCAACATCATATCATAGCACAATGACAACATCATATCATAGTACAATGACAACATCATATCATAGCACAATGACAACATCATATCATAGCACAATGTCAACATCATATCATAGCACAATGACAACATCATATCATAGCACAATGACAACATCATATCATAGCACAATGTCAACATCATATCATAGCACAATGACAACATCATATCATAGCACAATGACAACATCATATCATAGCACAATGTCAATGCTATATCACATCATATTACACTCCAATTATAAGTGCTTTAATACTGTACATACCGTCACCAGCTATTTGCATTACATTGTACAGTACATACATGTATATACTTCATTCAACTCTGAAACATTACCTGTATACTATAAGACTCTCTTCTTAATCCATTTTCTGTTGGTCCTTGTAGATAAAATCAATGACAGACATTGTATATAAAGTCACAAACACATACTAGTATGCACTTAACCAAATATCATTAGATTTTGTAAATATATGTATAAAACAAATTTTTATTGATTAGCACATTTTATTCAGACAATCTTTTAGTTCTTTTAATATGTTGATCACTAGTGCTACTTTGTGTGTGCTTTCTTTAGGTTGTTTTTATGTTATTTTTTGTAGTTTATTTATAGATAGTGATTATGATAAGCTTAATATCAAATTCAATGGATATTTGGTTCTTTAGTGCCAGTCATTGTGTTATGTCACAAAATAAGCATTAATATATGAGTCTGTCACAAGATTAAGATAAATGAATATAGCAATTCTAGTATTTAATGAAACTAACAAATATTACATGAATGAAATGAAATTAGTACTGTTTGGAAATGGCAATTACTTTTATATTATAAAGGGTCAGTATAGTTGTATGTTACTGTGTCAAATTTCTTTTTATTTCAGTTTTCAAATATAGTTTAATATTTTACATTTCCCCCAATTATTTTCATACTATTAAAGGGGTATGGACACGATTTGAACTGAAAAATTTCAAATTTTATTTTTTCTATTTTTATTGTTTACAATGCTTAACTAAAGTATTTCTAATGGTCAACCAAATTTTGAACATCAGTTGTTGAGTTACAAGTGAGTTACAGCACTCACAATTTGTATAGTTATGTAAACAAAATTCGTGCCATGTTTTTGTGTTCATATAAATTGCTTACTAGAAAATAGCATGTTTAAAATGAAATGAGATGTGCCAAACACTAGAAACTATTTAATTGTGTTCAGAATTAACTTGTAAATTGAAAAAGTTTGCTTGAAAACGAAACTTGTACTGGTATGTTTAACCTATGTAAACAAAAACATGGCACGAGCCTTGTTTACATAACAAAGAATTGTGAGCTCTGTATCTCCCGTGTACCTCGACAACTGACATTCAAATTTTGGTTGACCATTAGAAATATCTTAGTTAAGGATTCTACACATAAAAAATGAAAAAATAAAATTGAAAATTTTCAGTTCAAATCGTGTCCATGCCCCTCTAATAATCTATCTTTAGTTATATACTGGTATTCTATTAATACTGATGTTGTGTTGAGTACTCAGAAAATCAAGTCTGTATTTGGTATTTTTAATGCCGAATGATGTTTACTTTTTTTTCAATTGTTGGCACAAAATTTCATGAATTTGTGTATTTTTTTTTTTTTTTTTTTTTATACAGTTTTGCAATTTTGTAGAAATACATATTTGTTTTCTTACTTTTTGAGCAAAAATTGTGCTTTGTTGAACACTTGATTCCATGGTCTGACAAAACTACAAAAACAGTATCATTTATAGTTATGAATTCAATAGGTACTTTATTGTTAGATGGTATTAATATGAATTTTTCTTTAAAAGTCAATTTTTAACACCCATCCCACGCAAAGTCTGGCTTTACTCTGATATTTTTTTTTGAGGTGTAATTTGAGCTTTTATTGTTTTACAGAGGCTAATTAAGAAATGCAATAATGATTGTCTGATTATGTATATATATTTTCTTAAAATTTCTGAAACCTCACTAGATTTTGTCATCTTTGCCTGTTGTAATTTTCAGTTCTATTTTGTGTCTTGCCACATGATTTTATATCCATTTACATGTCCCTAAATGTCCATTTTAATGTGTTCAGTAAGACATATGTCTCATTTACATGCAAATCTCCATTTTCTGACAGGGATGAAAACATGTGTTCAATATAACAGCTCTAGACATGCATATATTCTCAAAAAGGTTTTTATGTATATCAAAAGCTTTCATGTATATTTGAATTTCAACTCTTGGAAATCATGTCTAATAACACATATCTAAATTGTATAGACATTCATGACAACCATCATTCATTGAGGACATTTTCATTTTACTGTGATGCTATATTTAGCAGATTTCTAGAGAGAGATTATAAAATGTTCTTTTATTCACATATATACTGTATGCAGGTCAGGTTAAAACATTCTGCATTTTTAATACTATTGCAATTATATTTTAGAATTGTTTTTTTTAAAAAGTTCTCAACTTCATATTTGTTTTTAAAAAATAGGGTGCAAAATACAAGTAATAAGAGCAGCAGTGTACATAATTTTAGGTATGTTAAATATTTCATGTGATTATTTTTTTAATGAAAATTTTTAATCATATTGATTAGAAATCAACATGTAATATACATTCTGTACATAGCATACAATATTGCATTAGTGTAATATTATTTATATAAAATATTTATATATTTGTATATAGTAATTCTAATACATATGTAATAAAACAGTCTATGTAGAAGTACACTTTTTTGCTTTAATTTATGAAATCGGGATCGAGATTCATTTAATACCAGAAGTTGTGTGTTTACATTGACAGGTGTCATTCTCACACGCACGGGCTCCTGTGATTTCTCATTGGAAGCAAGACATGACAGTGAAGACTTAGTATACATGATATTATAGGAATATGATACTTCAATAACAAGGTTATTTAAATCAGGTGTCCATCAAAACGGCCATTTTATTTTTTATCAAGTCGATAGATTAAGGTATCACACCGGTAATTATTTTCACTATATATTAGTATTATTACTATAGAGGGGAAAAAAATCAGTTTACAGAATTGATACCGAATAACGCAGTCGGAAACGTTCTATGTTACCTATCTCATCTGCCGACATCAGAAAAACAACACCCTACGCGGCATTTTCGAAAAAAAAAAAAATGCCCGCAAACAAGACTACCCTCAAATCCACGTGTTTTTCACGTGTGTAAAGAGCCGGAGTGCACCTCAGGAAGTAGCCTCAGCTACCAACAGCAAATAGTTCCTTTGTATACACTTGGTTATTTCTACAAATTACACAAAATTTCCTAATCAGGGGTACAGAAATTAAGAGAAAAGAAGAAGAGGAAATGAGAAAAATTGTGCAAGGAAAAAAATATTTCTCTAAATATATGGAACTACAATTGACTAATGAACCCAAGTTCATTTTAATTGGACAATTACCGGTGTGATACCTTAAGGGATTCTATGGAGCGCCAAATTAACATAAACTCAAATAATTGAAGATATCTTCAATCATTTGAAGATATCATCAATTCATTTGATGCGTGCAACAATTTAATTAAAGATCTCTTCAAATAATTAATGATATCTTCAATTCTGAATTATTGCGTGCATTAATTGAATTGATGATAGCATTAATTCTTCAGCTGAATTGATGTGTGCTTTAATTGAATTAATGATCTCTTCAAATGAATTAATGATATCAACAATACTTATCATTTCCATTAGTGGAACTCTTCAAATTAAAGGCGTGTAAAGTCGTGCTACCGGGACAACATACGTAAACATTACTTGGGCATATGTAATATAAATTATGGTATCGAATACATATTATAACCGACTGCAAACCACGACACTGATTAAAATTCTAAAGGCAAATTTAGGAATTGATTATTCTTACAAGAAAACAGACGAACTTATTAAACTATGTGAAGGATCTGCCAAATCTAACCGATATAAAGCATCAATCGCAAGAAGAACTGTGAAGGGAAAAACCAAAATGCACATCCGACACAATAACTTTTCTTGTAATTAATGGTATTCATATGTTATTAGAATTATTCTGTCAGACTATGAAGACTTTCCATTTTATCATACAATTTGGACAGGTTCATATGGGCATGGACTTTGTAATTGTTAATGTACCCCCCTCTCTCTCTCTCTCTCTCTCTCTCTCATTTTTCAATATTTTAGAATAAGTTATGTATTTGCCAAACTGCATTTTTTAAGACGTTTATAACACTAATTAACACAAGAAATGCGTTTCCAAACTGCATCTAAGCTATTTTGAAAATTACAAAATATTGATTGACTTAGGACAGAGAACATCGTTGTTTGGAATTTTTAAATTAGGTGTAGTAGAGTTTTAAAAAACATGTAACATCCTTGATAAACTAGTGTTAGAATATTTGAAAAATACAGTTTGACCAATTCTATTTAAAGATACACAATGTACTTTAACTTAAAAAGGGGGGGGGTGTTTGCTATGAACGTTTAGTTTATGTCCCAGTAATCTCGCACTTACTCGCGAGACTTGTGCATTTTCTTACCAATGACGCACAAGAGTCATCAAAGTGCGATAACTCTAATGAGCTGGTAATGAGAAGTATTGAATTGATGCGCACAACAATTCAATACTTCTCATTACCAGCTCGTTGGAGTTATCGCGCTTTGATGACTCTTGTGCGTCATTGGTAAGAAAATGCACAAATCTCGCGAGCAAGTGCGAGATTACTGGGACATAAACGGAACAAAACGTACATAACACCCCCCCCCCTTTTTTAAGAGTTAAAATGCATGGTGTATTTTTAAATAAAATTACCATTAGTCAAACCGCATTTTTCAAATATTCTAACACTATCTTATTAAAGATGTTACATGTTTTTTAAACTCCACCACATCTATTTTAAAAATTCCAAACAACGATGTTCTCTGGACATCCAAGTCCATCAATATTTTGTAATTTTCAAATTAGCTTAGATGCAGTTTGGAAACGCATTAGGTGTGTTAATTAGTGTTATAAACGTCTTTAAAAAATGCAGTTTGGCATATACATGTATATAACTTGTTGTAAAATATGGGGAGGGGGGGGGGGTGTACGTGTACGATTACAAAGTCCATGCCATATGAACCTGTCCTAATTGTATGATAAAATAGAATATCCTCATAGTCTGACAGAATAACTTTAAAAACATTAATCACATTGATTACAAGAAAATTTCTTGTGTTGGATGTGCATATAGGTTTTTCCCTTTACAGTTCTTCTTGTGATTGATGCTTTATATCGCACGGTCAGATTTGGCAAATTTAGTAGCTTCTCTCCCTCACATAGTTTAATAAGTTCGTCTGTTTTCTTGTAAGAATAATCAATTCCTAAATTTGACTTTAGAATTTTAATCAGCGTTGTGGTTTGCCGTCGGTTATAATATATATTCGATACCATTATTCATATTACGTATGCCTAAGTAATGTATTCACATTATGTTGTCCCGGTAGCACGACTTTACGCGCCTTTAATTTGAAGAGTTCCACTAATGGAAATGATAAGTATTGAAGAGAGCAATAATTGATATAATGCGTGCATTATATCAATTCAATTGAAGAGAGCAATAATTGATATAATGCGTGCATTATATCAATTCAATTGAAGAGAGCAATAATTGATATAATGCGTGCATTAAATCAATTGATGAGAGCAATAATTGAATTGATGCGCGCATTAATTCATTTGATGAGAGCAATAATTGATTTAATGTGCTCATTAATTCAATTATTGCTCTCTTCAATTGAATTAATGATATCTTTAATTCATTTGAAGAGAGCAATAATTCTTTTAGAGAGAGCAACTATATAGTTAAAGATATCTTCAATTCAATTATCCACAATTGAATTAATGATATCTTTAATTGAATTGTTGCTCTCTTTAAAAGAATTGATGCACGCATTAATTCCTTAAACAAATGCATTGTAAATGATTTAAAGATATCTTCAATTGAATTAAAGAGATCATCAAATTATTTATACTGAGCTCTAAATTAATTATTCCGAGCAATATTTTTACTAAATTGATGCTCTGATCAATTGAATTGAAGAGAGCAATAATTGAATTAATGCGCGCATCAAATCTATTATTGCTCTCATTATTTCAATTAATGTGCGCAACAATTGAATCGAAGAGAGCAATAATTGAATTAATGCGTGCATTAAATAATTTATTGCTCTCATTAATTCAATTGATGGCTGCATTAATTCAATTGATGAGAGCAATAATTGAATTGAAGTGTGCATTAATTCATTTGATGAGAGCAATAATTGATTTAATGCACACATTAATTCAAATTAAAGAGAGCAATAATTGAATTGATGATATCTTCAAATAATTGAAGATATCTTCAATTATTTGAGTTTATGTTAATTTGGCGCTCCATAGGATTCTGCAAGAACATGTACCCCCTCATGAACAGGTTGGGAACACTTCCCCTACTGCGAGATATTCTCCCTAAAACGCAACTATTTCTCTCTAGCGAGAGTAAATTTATCCCTTATCCCTTACAATTGAGAAAAACGCCCATGGAGTATGTTTACTTTCTCGCTAAAGAGGGATAATCACGTTTTTAGCGCAAAGATCTCACTATAGGGGAAGTGTTCCCAACCTGATGAATACAGTTAATCAATTAAAGGTACATTGATTTATTCAACTGAAAATATAGTAACAGACACAAAATTTCTTATAATTATGTACAATTTGGATGGTTGAAAGATGGCAGTGATTAAGGTCATGTGCGACATTACTCGATAATATATAATTTTTCATGACATTTTGGGTAAATTCGACTTGCATCCTCTCATTTTCTACTAAAGCAATATATATATATATATATATATATATATATATATATATAGTCGAATTTACCCAACATGTCATGAAAAATTATATATTATCGAGTATATATATATATATATAACCATTGAGGTACATTACTGGGTTACTTTTAGAGTTCACATATTTTAACTGGTTGTGGCAAGTTAAAAACTTCGGCTTGTGTATTACTGAAGGTTGTATAGACACAACTAAGTTATTGTGGCAAAGAAGATAGAAAAATCTTAGGATTAATTGGGACTCAAACCCAGGACCCTTACATGTTAGGTGATCTATCACTGAGCTGACCAGAACAATATATGAAGTATGGTAATATTACTACAACATGGAATATAAACCTATTTCTGATATAAAGAACCGAGATAAAGAAATGTCACATGACATACCTCAAGTCCAAATTGATTGTGAGACTTTGGTTTACTTTATCAAAATCATTGAAAATAACAAAAAGCGTGCATTAGCTTTTTTAAAGCTATATAGCTAAATCAAGTCATTTTGTCAAGCAACTTATGCTATGCAAGATAATGTCTTGAAAGTTCAAAATAATTCCATCACATGTGTTATTGACAAGGTGTTGATTATTGTACATCTGATTTTTATGACACTTAAATGTGAGCTTATGCCATACAGTTTATGAAGAGTAGGACCCCCACTAAAAATCTCCCGATTAAAAAAAACGACTCGAGTAGTTTTCTTAAGAAAAACTGGATCTAGAGTTAACTGTAGGATCTCCAACTATCACCATGGAAATCCCACCCCAGAGTAAGTTTTCCAGGGGAGAAATTTTACTCTAGTATGCAGTTTCCCCCATGACCAGTTTTCCTCTTAAATTCCTATTCTGTGTCTCTTTATATTTGCTGTACTTATTAACGACATGTGCAACGTTTCTGACATTTTTATGCCCCCCTTCAAAGAAGTGATGCCTCCCTTCAAAGAAGAGGGGCATATTGCTTTGCACCTGTCAGTATTTCAGTCGGTAGACCACATGTTGTCCATTAAATATCTTGAGAACCCTCTGCTTGACAGACATCAAACTTGGTACACTGGTACATCCTAAGGAGTAGATGACCCCCTATTGATTTTGAGGTCACATGGTCAAAGTTCAAGGTCAAACTGGACATAGGGATATACTGTCTGCTCTGTATCTTGAGAACCCTTTGCTTGACAGACATGAAACTTGGTACACTGGTACATCTTTAGGCAAAGATGACCCCTATTGATTTTGAGGTCACATGGTCAAAGATCACAGGTCAAACTAGGCATATATAGGAATATACTGTCAGCTCTGTATCTTGAGAACCCTTTGCTCTGATGGTACACTGGTACATCTTAGGAGAAAATGACCCCTATTGAAGTTTAGGTCACATGGTCAAAGGTCAGGGGTTAAACTGGACATAGTAATATGTTGTTTCCTATATTTTAAGAATTAATTGCTTGATTGACACCAAACTTGGTATACTGGTACAGCATATATAAGGAGTAGATGACCCCTATTGATTTTTAGGTCACATGGTCAATCCACTTTTGACATAGGAAGATATTGTCTGCTCAATATTTTGAATTGGTGATACTTAAATGACAGTCTTCACGAAAACATTTAAAACTTGCGGACCAGTGAACTGTCTGAATTTACTGGCCCACAATGAAATTTACTGGCCCCCTAAATTTTCATATGTTTATTACATACATTATGGAATGCATTGTAAAATTAATTTACTGAAACTATGGTTATTACTCGTATTCATATCCACCCTAAGACATCCTTTCTGTCGATACCAGAAAAACAACACCGTACACGGTATTTTCTCTCTCTTCGCCCGCAAACAACAAGACTACAAATTCAGGTATTTTTCAAACACGAAAATAGCCCGAGTGCACCTTAGGAAGTAGCCTTCTCTACCAACATCAAAGTAGTCTTCTCTACTAACATCAAATGTAAACGATTGATTAATTCTATAAACTATAGATATTGAATAAGATCAGAGGTAACTGCAATTGACGAAGTTCATTTTAATTGGACATTGCAATAAAGCAGCAATTACCGCAATCTCTACCCAGAGTTATCATTCCTTGCTCTCACTTACACCTCTGTTAACGTCTGAAAATAAGCAATGTTATTCCACATGTAAATCCACTTTTTTTTTATGGCTAATAAAACTAAAAATTATTTTATAAAATATCTGGGAAAATGTAGGACAAGCAACTATTTGTAGATTTTTTTCCATTACTGTATATTCTTCATGTACCTATGTACAGGCCTGGTGCAATAGAACTACCCAACATCCACGTTTCAACCCAAATCAATGCTTCTTGTGTCACAAAAATACTTGACATCTGCTCAGTATTTATTTATTTACGTATATTTTTGTAACTGAAGTCAAAACCATGCATACTTTATTTGAGCATACGTGCCATTTTAGAAAAATCTTGTAAAACCCTTGAGACGGTGACAGAGGTGTAAGTGAGTGTAAGGAACGATAACTCTGGGTAGAGATTGCAATTACTGGTGTGTGGTGCGATACTGAACGCAGCCATTTTTGTTGTTTCAACAAGTTGTTCGTTTAATATTCACGTGATCAACGTACAAGTTATCTTCTTGACAATTACAAGTATAGTTATCGTTCTTTACGAAATAAACAAACCACGATGTCCAAACGCTTACTTTATGTGCTGTTTTTTTATTTATTTTTATGGTAGATTTAAGCAAATAAGACATTTAGAATATCTAAATCCAAAATTATATAATGTGACTTACAAAAAGTCTACAAGCCCATCGGACTTTCTGATTTTTAATTTTCATTGACCCGATTGTAAAATTCACTGGCCTCAATCTTCAGACCACTGAGTTTTCATGAAGACTGATTAATGATACATGTGTATAACCCTTTTCAATTTTGCACCATAGGGGGCATATATGTTTTACAAACATCTCTTGTTTCTAAATTATTTTTAGGTCATCTGAGTAAACTCCGGTGACCTATTACAATTGGTTTTCGTCCGTCGTCGTACGTTAACAATTGAACATTTTTAACTTCTTCTTAATAACTACCAGTCCAATTCTTTTCAAATTTGGTATGAAGCATCATTGGGACAAGGGGGACATAAATTGTAAATTTCAGGACTCCAGTACCCCTGGGGCCCTAGGAACGGGGCAAAAACTGTCCAAAAATGACCAATTTTCAAAAATTTTCTCAAGAACCACACACATGTAAGAAAAACTAAATGCATAGTGATGTAGAGTAGGAAGGCCTCTACCAAAATTGTAAATTTCATGATCCCCAGGGTAGGGTTCTGACCCCAGGGCGGGGCCAAACTTGTTATATAGTGTTTATGTGTAAAACACTTTAATTACATCTTCTTTAATGCTATTGATACTAAATTGATAGTAAATAGATATTTAGAAAGAACAGGTAGTCCTTTACCAAAATTGTAAATTTGATTATTCCAGGGGTAGGGGTTTTGGTATCAGGGTGGGGCCAAAATGGTCAGTTATTAAATGTGTGAACAATAGACATTTTTAACTTCTTCTTGATAACTATCATTCCAATTCTTTTCAAATTTGGTATGAAACATATTTGGAACAAGGGGAACATAAATTGTAAATTCCAGGACTCCAGCACCCCTGGGGCCCTAAGGGTGGGGCAAAAACTGTCCAAAAATGACCAACTTTCAAAAATCTTCTTCTCAAGAACCACACACATGTAAGAAAAACTAAATGCATAGTGATGTAGAACAGGAAGGCCTCTACCAAAGTTGTAAATTTCATGATCCCCGGGGTAGGGGTTCTGACCCCAGGGCGGGGCCAAACTTGTTATATAGTGTTTATGTGTAAAACACTTAAATAACATTTTCTTTAGTGTTTTTGATACTAAAAATTGAAACTAAATGGATAGAGCAGGTAGTCTTTTACCAAAATTGTAAGTTTGACTTTCCCCAGAGTAAGGGTTTTGACCCCAGGGTGGGGCTAAACTTAGTATATAGTATTTATGTGTAAGTTTGCTGATACTGTATAAAATCTAAATGCATACTTAGGAATAGCAGAAAAGGATTTACAAAAAATGGTGAATTTCACAACCCAGGATTATGACTTTAAGATGAGTCCAAATTAGTCATATATTTTGATGTTTTAATTTAATACACCTATTATTTAAAGTCTTTCATCAGTGTATGCACTTTTGAGGGCAGTGAGGTTTTAAGAACACATCTTGTTTTATACTGTTGCTGAACATTAGAATTTAGCTTAGATATTCAGAACAGGAAATTTTTTTCTAGATTTCATAGCCCATGGAAGTAGTGATACTTTTTCACTAGTATTCAGGTGACCGATAAGGCATGTGGGCCTCTTGTTCTTGTATGAATTTTCAAAAAAGTTTTAAATTTTATACTATTATAGTAATATTACCATACTTTGTATATCAGCCTTGGTAGCTCAGTGGATAGATCACCTAGCTAGTAATGTAAGGGTCCCAAGTCCAATACCCAATTATTTCAAAGATGCTACAGAACTAATAATGTCCATTTGTACAGCTTGCTGTAATATGTAAAAGCTGACCTTACATTTCTGTAGAAACAAGATAGAATGCAAGTGAATTGTATGTGAAATGTCACCAAAAATTATATATTATTCAGAAATGTAGTGTATGACCGTAAAGTAGCACTTCGATGCTCACCAAAACTGAAGGCTCAAGTGAGATTTTTTGATAAATATTTGTTATCAAACTTTTCACATTTTCATCTTCTCTAAAAGAACTAGCCAATTTCAATCATTTACTTGGCATATTGGAATCTTTTGTAAAAGGGATTCAAGTTTTTTTCACACGAACGGCCACACTCATTGAAAGGGGAGGTAATTGAAAACAAATTAACATAGGATGGGTGTCTTTAAAACATTTCTCAACAAGAACCACTGCCAATATTTACAATTATTAGCTTCGTTAATATATTTATGCCCCCCTTCAAAGAAGAGGGGCATATTGGTTTACACCTGTAGGTCGGTATGTTGGTCGGTAGACCACATGTTGTCCACTCAATATCTTGAGAACCATTCACTTGATGATAATGATATTTCATATGTGGGTTCGTTATGAGTAGAAGAGGACCCTATTGTTTTTCAGGTCAAAAGGTCAAGGGTCAATCTACTCTGGACATAGGAATATACTGTCCGCTCAATATCTTAAGAACACTTTGCTTGACAGACATCAGATTTGGCACACTGGTACATCCTAAGGAGTAGATGGCCCCTATTTATTTTGAGGTCAAAGGTCAAGGGTCAAACTGGACATAGAAATATACTGACCACTCAATGTCTAGAGAACCCTTTGCCTGACACGCATCAAACTTGGTACACTGGTATATCTTTAGAAGAAGACCCCTATTGATTTTGAGGTCACATGGTCAAAGGTCAAGGGTCAACTGGACATTGGAATATACTCTCAGCTCAATATCTTGAGAACCCTTTGGTTGATAGACATTAAACTTGGTACATTGGTACATCTTCAGGAGATGATGACCCCTATTGATTTTATGGTCAAAGGTCAAGGGTCAAACTGGACATAGGAATATACCGTCCGTTCAATATCTTGAGATCTCTTTGCTTGACAGACATCAAAGTTGGTACACCGGTACATCTTCAGGAGAAGATGACCCCTATTGATTTCGAGGTCACATGGTCAAAGGTCAAGGGTCAAAGTGGACAATGGAATGTACTTTCAGCTGAATATCTTGAGAACCCTTTGCTTGACAGACATCAAACTTGATACACTGGTACATCTTCAGGAGATGATGACCCCTATTGATTTTGAGGTCACATGGTCAAAGGTCAAGGGTCAAACTGAACATAGGAATATACTATCCATTCAATATCTTGAGAACTCTTTGCTTGGTTGACATCAAACTTGGTACACCGGTACATCTTCAGGAGAAGATGACCCCTATTGATTTTGAGGTCAACGGTCATTGAAACTAAACTTCATACACTGGTACAGCATAAGGAGTAGATGACCCCTATTGATTTTTAGGTTACATGGTCAATCCACTCTTGACATAGGAAGATATTGCCTACTCAATATTTTGAATTGATGATACTACTCTCAATTAAATGATGTGTATATAACGCTATTCAATTTTGCACCATGGGGGCATATGTGTTTTACAAACATCTCTTGTTTAGATTTGAGTTTGTTTAAGCTATATATGATTCCAGATAGCCTTGTGCCCTTCCTTAAATTCCATTCAAGCACTCTACATTGAGATGTAGAGAGTACACAAACAAAATTTTGGGAGGAGGACCAGACTAGATCCCAGACTAATATTGGGGCCACAGGAGGGGTGCAAGTTCTACATGTATAGGGGATTATCTTTCTAAAATCTTCTCTATTTCCACTAAGCATTTAAAAATATTCCCGGGTAAAGGGCATTCAAGTTGTTCAATGAAAGATCCCGCTCCTTTCCATGGGGAGATAATTACAAAATAGTAACAATGTGGTAGCTTTTGAAAATCTTCTCCAGAACCACCAAGCCAATTTCAACCCACATCTCTTTTGAAGGGGATATAATAATAAAATGGTGGTGCCTTTTGAGAATCTTTTCCAGAACCTTTGAGTCAATTTCAACCACACTCGGAACTAAGAATTCTTGGGTAAAGGGATTCAAGTTTGTTCACACGGAGGCCACACCCCTTTCCATGTCTCGGGCAATAATAGTAGAATAGTAAAAATAAGGTGGTATCCTTTGAAAATATTCTTTTCCAGAAACAATCAGTGAATATCAAACCCAAATTTAGATTAAAGTATTATTGGGTACACAAAATGAAAATAGTGAATAAACTGGTATCCTTTGAAAATGATATGGTTTTGGACTCTTCTGCGTTTTACCCTGAAAAAAATGTTCAGACATACCATAAAATGGGCATTTTTGTGGTTTTTCCTTTTTTGGTGAATTTTGTGGATGAAAAAAAAATTGCAAAAATCACAATCGCAAAATAGATAAATATTATAATAGAGTCAAACCTCGTTATCCCGAACTCGATGGGACCAAAAAAAAACTTTGAGATATCTGAGTATTTGAGATATCGAGGATAAAATAGTTTTAAAATAAGTGATTGGGACTTCCAAATCACTTCGATACATCCATGGTATTTGATTTGATTCATTATGGTTTTATGACATTTTGTTTAGATACCGAAGTTCAGCTGTATACAGACACACACATGCATAGTTATAATGAAAATGCAAAAATCAAAAATGCAGAAAATAATTTGCTACCTTTTAGTGATCAAATCACAAAAAATTCCAACCATAGAAAATACCAGCTTTACGGTATGTCTCATGGAAATTGTTTAATTTTGATGCAACTTTTGCATCAAACAAAACATTGGTGAGTGTATATTTAAATATTTAGTGACATGAGAACGAAATAATGAATTGCTATCTGTACTTTGTCAGATGTCATTAGCAGCAGAGGAGGAGAGTGACCACCCTGGCTGTGATGTGACGGCCATGTTGGATCTCCAGGTATCCGAGATTGAAATGCTGACCAGTATGTTCCCTGACAAAGCAGAGTTTTCACTTGATGACCCTTCTGCACTGGAGAATGTAAAGTCTTTCTTAGCAGGACATATTAAGTATGAATATCTTCACAAAAGAATAGGATTCTCTCTTCATGTTCATCCAGAAGGATCTCAGGTGCACATCAATACATCATTACATTAGTATATTAAACATTAAACTGTGGTACTTTTAGGAAGTTAAAATCTGAATAAGAATTTCATAAATGTTGATTTGCAGAAATGTTTTTTTTCTCTCTCGTCAAATGTATCAAATGTTTAAATTAAAACATTAAAAAAATTAGCTGATGTACACAATTTCCTGCATCTCACATATATATGCAATAATTTTTCGTGATTTGTATTTTTTAAAAAAAAATTACATGCAAATCTCGCACGGATTGCTGGTACATGTGTTTATTTATTTTAATCACACTGTCAAACTTAAAAGCGTATTTTGTAGCATATTCACATACATGTAATAATCTTGCCCCATTGATTGAATATTTCAGTTATCAGTGGAATTGGTATGCACTTTCCCCCATGAGTATCCCCAAGCTCCTCCAAATGTTTTCACTCGATGTCCAAATATGAGTAAGGAGAATCATAGGAAACTCAACGAGGATTTGCATGAATTCATGCAGAGTTTGGACCGTGGAGAAATCTGTATGTATTCAGTGATCGAATGGATTCAAGACAACATTGATAACTATGTTCAGGCATTGAAAGAGAGCGATTCCGTTCCAGTCACTGAGGTTCAGTATGATACAGTATTGTCTAGGCTGTGGATCTACAGTCACCACATCTACAGCAAGTTCAAACGGAGGGACATTCTGGACTGGGCAGACGAATTGAAATTAACTGGATTTAGTCTACCTGGAAAACCCGGTGTAATCTGTGTGGAGGGGTACAGTCGCAATGTGGAGGACTACTGGCATCGACTGAGGGGGATGAACTGGAAAAGGATTGTTATCAGAGAGAAAGAGGAGGTGGACATTGGTGATGATGATATTGTCAAACATCGAAAATTTTCAAACTTTGAGGAAAAGGTGTTCAATGTCCGAGGAGGCAAAGGGAGGGAGTACCACATGGACTTTGGACAGTTACACTCCTATCTTGAAGAACATCAGAGTGGGCATATATTTAGCATATATTTTGGGGTTGATGGGAAAACTAATTAAAACTCTGGGTTGTATATTCTAATAAATGCATGTACATGTTTAGTATGAATACTGGACTTTGTTTTCATTTTTGAAGATGAAAGTTAATCCTATAACTACTGAGTTACTGTATACATTGTAAACTGAAAATGTGAAGGTAAATAGGACAAATGTCAATTTCCTCTTGTTTGGGACATAGTGATTCCCAAACACATCCTCTCATACATACAAGCTGTCTAGCTGTCTATGAAGTTGACATCTTTTTTATGTCCAGAGAAATTAATGAAAGGATTACAATATCTTATTAGTCCAACCTTAATTACCTGGTAGTTCAAAAGTTTTGTAGTACCTGTGTAATTGAAACTAATTTCAGGATTCCTTCTTTACATATAATTATTGCTGGTACTACGTAACCATTGTAATTCCTGGAATCAATGTCTAACAAGAGAAAATAGAAAACAACAACAGTATATGGTAATATTGCATGTAATAATGCCTAAAATACATGATATGAGTATATGAAGATAACAAATATAGTTATTAAGTGTATACCCTATTGTAAAAACATACTGGGCAGTACTGGATGGAATCACAAATCTATATCACTGAGAACCATTTCACCTTTAATGTCAGTATTAAATACTATCCAATAGATTTCCACCTTACAAAGTAAAGTGAGTGGTTCTAATACGGCATCGGGTGTCAGTTGGCACTGTTTATCACAGGTTGGCATGGTCAGTTTAATGGCAGTCAGATTGGAGTTTGTCATCGGTCAGTTATCACATCCTGTATGTCAGCTTTGACCCGTGTACCATTGACAGACTTCACAGAGTGCTGACTTGAGGCAAGTTCACTAACCAGTAAAGCATCGGGGTTCCTGTTTTCAAATGAAAGAAAAAGATGAATATAAACAAATGTCAGTTGACATTGTAAAACAGAAGTCTTCAGGTTGACACAACTGCTGAACTTAAACAAGAAATGATATTGGTCTAGATTGTGAAAAAGTGAAGATAACAAATAGCAATCAGTCTCATAACTCTTAAAAGAAAAACAAAATTAAGAGTTGGGCAAACACGGACCCCTGGACATACATATACATGTATAAACATTTGATATAAAGTTTTGGTATTGTGGACTTCTGAAAGAGCTATAAAGTTCTTCAGCAGTATAATTTGGCTCAAATTTTGATAATTTAAAAAACAGATTGCTTATTTCAAATTTGATTTAAATGAATTAGTCATTGAATAAGTTAAATATACATGTACATGTATAAACCACTTATTATATTGGCAATGGATACTTAATCTACAACATTACAGACATTTTGATTTCTGCCATTTCTTCAACAGGCCTTTTAATGCAATCTGGTCATAAAAAGTGCAAGAGCCATGAGTGTACCATCAACTTTATATTTGCAAAATTATAATATAGTTTTACATACATGTATTTGAATTTGACCACATGGCACCCATACTTTCTGAAGCCAAAAAGCTTAGAAAATACTGAATTTTTCATTTAAAAATGATTTGATTTGCACATGGCATCGATGTTTTTTTATTGTAGGCATAAAACTGCTACAGAGATCTAAATTTCTTATAGCAATAGAAAAAAAAAATCACCCACTTTGTGATAACATTCCAAAATAGAAATAAGCATTTGGGACATGAATTCCATTTTTTTTCGTATAAACTATATCAACATTGAAATGACTAAATACTACATTAATTCAAAAATATTGAATCTAGTCCTTTAGTTAAAGACAGAGAAACTGTTTACAAGATACATGTAAATGTAGCCCCTATGAATTGCAAAAGTACTGTAAAGGAATTCCAAATGGAGTAAAGTAGTGCTGGATATTGACCTGAAAGAATTCTCCATGGTGCTTCTTTGTAACTCTTGCATTAAGCTTCTTTTCTCATTGGCCATTTGTCTCTCTCTAACAGATTGTCTTGCTAACTGTCAACAGAAATATAACATGATGTGATTGATGAATGTTCACTATCTAACACTCTGCCTGTCAAGGCGAATGCATACAATTTTGAGACTAATTGCTTGGCTGACCTGTTTGGAAGTTTCAGCTGCTCTGGCTTCAGACTCCCTCATTCTCTCCTCTATCCTGTAGATGTTTTTAGCATAATCTGTGATCATCCTCTCAGCCTGAAACAGTATGTGTGCAAACTGATAATGTATTCTACTAAAAGAAAACCTATTACATGTATTGATCAGTGGCAGATTTAAGGGAGGCGCAGCTGGTGCCCCCCCCCCCCCTAAAATTTTCAAATTTAAGGTAAATCATGGTTACTTGTTTAGAAAAAATATACTAAACAATAAAAGAAGCAATAATTTCTTCCACTCCCAGAGAAATAAATGACAAAATCTTTTGATTTCTTGAACTATTTTATTGGAAGAACTTAATAATTTAATTTTTTCTAAAAACAAAAATTTGAGTAATTTTACTCACCTTATTAAAAATGATAGAAAATAGTACTTGTAAATGACTTAGATAGGAGATATATTTTAAGCCCTATGAAATTTGTAAAATCCAGGAGCTTTCCGGGGGCTTTGAGGGCCTCAAGGTGGCCCCCAGACCCCCTGCCTCATAAAGTGCCCCCCCCCCCCCCGTAATTGCAATTCCTGGATCCACCCCTGTTGATAATAGGGAAATTGCCTTTGATTTTGATATGACCAATGAAAAAAAATAATAATAAGGGAAATAACTGATAATTTATACTACGAAAAAAAAAAGAAAAAAAAACCCACCTATATTATTGATAAAAGGTGAACTATCTGACCAACAAAGAAATAAATTTTGATACGACTTCAAAAAACACTTCAAGGGGAACAACTTTTGATCTGACTTAAATACCTCCAGAGTCTTGGCCTGGCTTTCTCGAAGAAGAGATGTAAGCTCATCATTTCTCTTTTTCAGATGACTGACCTCAGATCTCATATCATTTATCTTGCATTCAAACTTTTCCGTAATAGACTGGCATTCCTCTTTCCATCTGAGAATAAGAGATAATCGAATTTCCATTACTTGGATCACAAAGGAAGGATAACCATATGCTGTGTAGCTCTTATTCATAGTAAGGAACTCAACTAACCAATTTATCTCGGTTTTCCAAATTCATAATGTCTAGTTATTGCATGTATAATCATTGGCATACTTTTCCTATTTAAACTACTTAAATTTATAACATACACCAAATTAAAAATAACCATCACATGTCTGACATTATAAACAATACCGATATATTTCCAGTAGTTAGTAGATTTCTAAACACGCAACTATCAAAAGTTGTAAAACTCGTACAGACCTTGCACTCATTCTCTGTTGTCCTTGTAAGAGGTTCCTGAGTTCTGCGATAGTTTTCCTGCTGGCGTCGTCAGAACACTGCAGTCTCACCTCGTAATCCTGTATCTTCTGCTGAATGTCATTTTCCAGGAAGGCCATCTATGAGATTTATCAACAGCTTTAGTGGTTTGATTCTGGCATTATCAACAAAACTAAATCCACCACTATAAGTGGAAGAATATCTCAAAATATTGTATCATTGAATGAATTAATATGAGATATATCTATATACTAGTGGTAGTGATATGGAATAAAATTTAGTAACTTTCCAATCACGTACAGATTCATCTTCATCCGTTCTCATTTAACACTGTTTTAGTGAGATCTTCTCTGTCATTCACTATCTATTTTCACTTTCATAAAGAATTATACAATTGCTTGTACAATGTATATAAATTGTCAATCCTTGTATATGAATTGAGCTTCTCGGTCACAGATACAGGCAAATAAGCATGTAACACTAGTTATTTTGCATTGAAAATGGTATCATTTGCTAGTATAAAACTACTGGTTGTGGCATTCATTTCTAACTTTGTTTAAAACTTGGAGGATGTATGTTGTCCATGAGCAGTGACTGTCTTAAATAAATTTATGAAAGTATTTTTTCATATTGGTTTGGGTAGTTCACAAAATATTTTTAAATGCATGATACACTCATTGATTGTCCAGTTAAATCAATTACATTGTACACGTAACATAAAAAATAACTGCCATTATTTTCTAATTGCAATAAAAGTTTGACTGTCTGTATTTGAATGTTGAGTTTAGTAAAGAATTTTTCTGTTAAAAGTTGAATACATCTCTCTCCCCATGTATTATATATAAATGTATGTATGTATGTGTATATATATATATATATATGTATATATATATATATATATATATATATATATATATATATATATATATAAAGCACAAACAAACAATTATAACACCCAACCTTACGTTTACCCCTAGGATCTAAACGATACATGTGATAATCAATATATATATATATATATATATATATATATATATATATATATATATATATATATAATATGAAATCACTGAAAAGGCCACGACACTGTTGGTTATTTAAAACTCAAATTTTCGACAGTCAAACTTTTATTGCAATTAGAAAATAATGGCAATGTTAATCTTACTTCGATTACACCAGTTACCTCTTTCTGGTACTTTCTTTGAGCTCCCTCTTTCTCTTTCTCAGCTAACACTACCCTTTTCTTCATTTCATCAACATCACTCTGTAATTTTATCCTCTCTTCATTTAAATGCTCAAATTCAGTGTCCATGGTGATTTTTCTTTTTTTCATTTCCATCAGCTCTTTTTCTGATTTAGATTTAAGTTGTTCTTGACTTAAAAAAAAAAGAGTATAGGAAAAGCACATAACATTTATTATAGTCACATAACATTGATTATATTCCCATAACATTAATTATATTTATGTACATGTAAATAGCAAGACAAAATAAATCAACATCAGTCAACATGTAGATTGTAAAAAAAAAAATGAAAACAAGACAGTTTCATTGAGTGTAAGACTATTTGATGTAGAGACATATTTAAAATACTTACTTCATCTCCTCTCTCTTCAGTGCACTTGTCAGATTATCCACTTTGACCAACAGTTCATCTCTCATTCTCTCTGCCTGTATAGCCCTCCTGTTAATGTCTTCATAAGAACCCTTGTCCTTTACTGCTTGTGCATGACCCTCTTTTAGAATCTAAAACAGACACATGGCATGTCCTAACTTCAAAACTGTTGCTGTAAATTGTCTAGAAAAGACTAGATGTCCTAGAAAAGACTAGATGTCCGTAGGAAATTTTCAGCAACCTACATTTGTTTATGTACACATCTACCACATTCACCTTTTCAGTTGTTCCACTAAATATGATTTTGTCATCATGATATTTCTCTCAGAAGAAACAAGCAGGTTATGGAAGCAGACTTACCTTCTCTAGCTCTGCCTCTACATTACGTTTGTCACGAAGTGCCCGCTTTATTTGCTCCTCTTTTTCAGCATTGTCCTAGGAAGATTATAATTGTGAATTTTTTAAATCAAATTAATTATGATGCATGTAATTTTGTCCTAATTTATGACAAATACTCAGAATTCTCCCCCCCCCCCCCCCCCCCCCCCCCCCCTGTCCATGAATTCTTACCATTTCCATGGTATGAAGTTCCACTGTCAGTTTAGAAATTCTTTCATTACACTGTTTTCTGACACTATCCACCTACAAATAATGTTTGTATTTTTATATTCAACATGCATGTCTCTAGCACAGAATATTTCTAACATTTCATATTATGGATTATACAGTAGCTGAATTATTTTAAAACAATCTCCTATATCTATAATTCTCTCTTTTGCAAATATTTGCAGAACCACTTTAATATTCTGAAAATCGCCATACAGAATAAAATATACATACCTCTTGCCTTGTTCTGACACCAGCATCATTTATCAACTTATTCAGAGCATCCTGTAATTTTTCTATTTCTTCCTCCTTTTGTTTCACCTCCATTTCTGCCTATTTAAAAAAACTAAACAATTATTTTAGGTACATGTACAAGAATTTTGCTACATGTATGTTCAAGGTCCATAACTCTTTCAATAATCAGTCAACAAATCCCAAATGTAATTGATTGAACTAAGTTCATGTATAAATTTTCAATTCAATAGCTAAAAGGATAGGCAAAAAAGTCCACAAAAGTGTTTGTACAGACAGATGCATGCACACTCACACAGGAAGATCACTATAGGGCATCTGCTAATTAGACAGAGCCCTAACAACTCTGAGCTGAAGGTGTTTAATTGTTTTCTCTCACCTGATCCTTTTCCAGCACAGAATTTTCTACCATTTGTACTGCATCTCTGACTTGGGCCACATAATCAAACTCTTTCTTTTCTAATTCATCCCTTAGCAAGAAAAATGTGCATTTAAAGATTTAAATTCAAGAACTGCCAATGAAATGCTTACATACATAAAGTTTGATGTAGCTGTCTTCAGCCATGTGTGGATGTTAGAACCAGCATAGTCAGTAAAACAGTTCACATTATTATCACATTGTAGATATCATTATTAGCCTATCATCACAATAGTCCATGGGTAGCACCCCAAACTAAGTAACCATACATATTCCCTTTTTAAGTCTCTGACTTACTAGGAAGTAATTTTTGTGTTTAGTACATGTGTACAATACAAATAAATACTTACCCTCGTTTCTTTAACTCGGAAACTCGTGCTTCTAATGCAACCTTTTCTCCTTTCACATCATCCAATTCTTTTAATGCTGATGATAATCTAAGAGAATGAAATATCTTTAAGAGATACCAATGCGTAATCTTGTGACTATCAATTTCAATCACTGTCTTCATAAATTGTGTGCATATTTACATTTATAATATTCCGCCAGATGAATGAACTGTTACTAGATGCAGTTGGCGGAAAGAACACATTTAGAGTGATATACAGAGAAAAATTCCCATTATCTCTCAACTAACTTGTGTGAAGTCTCGTCCATTATTTTCTTCAGTTCTCCAACTCTGGAATCAGACATTCCTTCCTTAAAGATGACATCTGCAACTTCTTGATCCTGCATTCAAAGTCAACAAGATAAAGCCTATAATTCTCTCTGTTAACCTCAGGTACAAAACCTTCTATCAGTTACAGTAAAATTATTTGGAGATTTCATTCTTAAGTATTGAGAAATGAGATAATACAACATAATCTGCTTATAGACTTAATGTGTGGATTTGGAGATCAGTATTCTAAACAAATATTTTAATAATGTGCACCTGTAAAACTTTGATACTTTATAATAACTGCATGCAGTTTCTTTAACAATATCACTGGACAATTGGTGCACTTTATACTTCACTACCCAATTGCATATAAACATGTACATGTAATAATTTGAGATTACATGTTTGCCATCTTATGAGGATATGATCCACATAGATTCTACACCATAGTTCAAAAACAGGTGTGTATATCCGATGAATTAGTTTAATGAAATTAATGATGAAATGTTCTGCAACATTCTCAACAACTGAGTAAAATAATGTTGATGCCCCTCCTACCGCAACCACAATCCCCACCACCACATACACACTCTGAATGAAGGGTATCACATATTTCATTTGATTATCACCATCAGAAAGTAGGGTTTCTTACTGCATTCCTCAGTGTTAAAATTCAGTAATACCACTTTTAGCAAATAAATCACCCATTTTCAGACTATTAACAATTAACAACTATGTGACTACTGCTTGTCCCTGATGACTACATGTATTTGAATACTGTTAGTTCCTGATGACTACATGTATTTGACTACTGTTAGTTCCTGATGACTACATGTATGTGACTACTGCTTATTCCTGATGACTACATGTATTTGACTACTGTTTGTTCCTGATGACTACATGTATGTGACTACTGCTTATTCCTGATGACTACATGTATGTGACTACTGCTTGTTCCTGATGACTACATGTATGTGACTACTGTTAGTTCCTGATGACTACATGTAATTGACTACTGTTAGTTCCTGATGACTACATGTATGTGACTACTGCTTATTCCTGATGACTATATGTATGTGACTACTGTTTGTTCCTGATGACTACATGTATGTGACTACTGCTTATTCCTGATGATTACATGTGACTACTGTTAGTTCCTGATGACTACATGTATGTGACTACTGCTTATTCCTGATGACTACATGTGACTACTATTTGTTCCTGATGTTTCTGATGACTACATGTGGTTACTGCTTATTTCTAATAACTACATTTGACTATTGATCTTTCTGTATGGAGCACAGTGTACCTTCCAGATGAGTTGCTGCTCCAGATCCTTGTTGGATCTTTTCAGATCTCTGGCCTCCATGTTGGCCACATCCAGTTGTTCTCGTGTGGACCTGTCAGTGGAGGAAAATATCATCAAAACAATTTCCAAAACATGACAAACATTCTTAATATTGATTTCCAATTTTCTTCATCAGAGCACGGGTTTGAACAATCAACCATCAATAGAAATACTTGCCTAAGATCATTCTGCAAGGCATCAATTTCTTTGTTCAAAACAGACACTGTTTCAAAATATTCTGACTGCATCTAAGGAAAAAATTAATTCAGAATAGAGAAGAAGTTTTACAAGAAGATTAAAGGAGATTTGTTCTGAGTCATTCTCTCTTACCTTTTGTTGGTACTACACGTTACAGAGTACAGTCACTCTCTTACCTTTTGTTGGTACTACACGTGACAGAGTACAGTCTCTCTCTTACCTTTTGTTGGTACTACACGTGACAGAGTACAGTCTCTCTCTTACCTTTTGTTGGTACTACACATGACACAGTACAGTCACTCTCTTACCTTTTGTTGGTACTACACGTGACAGAGTACAGTCACTCTCTTACCTTTTGTTGGTACTACACGTGACAGAGTACAGTCACTCTCTTACCTTTTGTTGGTACTATACGTGACAGAATACAGTCACTCTCTCTCTTACCTTTTGTTGGTACTACACATTACAGAATACAGTCACTCTCTTACCTTTTGTTGGTACTACACGTGACAGAGTACAGTCACTCTCTTACCTTTTGTTGGTACTACACGTGACAGAGTACAGTCACTCTCTTACCTTTTGTTGGTACTACACGTTACAGAGTACAGTCACTCTCTTACATTTTGTTGGTACTACACGTGACAGAGTACAGTCACTCTCTTACCTTTTGTTGGTACTACACGTTACAGAGTACAGTCACTCTCTCTCTTACCTTTTGTTGGTACTACACGTGACAGAGTACAGTCACTCTCTTACCTTTTGTTGGTACTACAGGTGACAGAGTACAGTCACTCTCTTACCTTTTGTTGGTACTACACATGACAGAGTACAGTCACTCTCTTACCTTTTGTTGGTACTACACGTGACAGAGTACAGTCACTCTCTTACCTTTTGTTGGTACTACACGTGACAGAGTACAGTCACTCTCTTACCTTTTGTTGGTACTACACATGACAGAGTACAGTCACTCTCTTACCTTTTGTTGGTACTACACGTGACAGAGTACAGTCACTCTCTTACCTTTTGTTGGTACTACACGTGACAGAGTACAGTCACTCTCTTACCTTTTGTTGGTACTACACGTGACAGAGTACAGTCACTCTCTTACCTTTTGTTGGTACTACACGTGACAGAGTACAGTCACTCTCTTACCTTTTGTTGGTACTACACATGACACAGTACAGTCACTCTCTTACCTTTTGTTGGTACTACACGTGACAGAGTACAGTCACTCTCTTACCTTTTGTTGGTACTACACGTGACAGAGTACAGTCACTCTCGTACCTTTTGTTGGTACTACACGTGACAGAGTACAGTCACTCTCTTACCTTTTGTTGGTACTACACGTGACAGAGTACAGTCTCTCTCGTACCTTTTGTTGGTACTACACGTGACAGAGTACAGTCACTCTCTTACCTTTTGTTGGTACTACACGTGACAGAGTACAGTCTCTCTCGTACCTTTTGTTGGTACTACACGTGACAGAGTACAGTCTCTCTCGTACCTTTTGTTGGTACTACACGTGACAGAGTACAGTCACTCACCTGGTGGGCTTGTTGTTCTACAACTCTCCACTGATGACTGTCCTTTTCATTCTTTAAAAACAATCATAAAATAATACAAATGTGTATCTGTACAGTAGTTGCAATTCACATATTATAAAACTCCTTTAATTAATAGCAGTTTTCAGATATCATACATTAATTTTAACAAATTTCCTCATGAATCTGTCATTACAATGCAAAATGGGTTTTTTTCTTCAAAATTTATTCCATGATAATGACTGTTTACTATAAATCATGGATCTGATTAAGGAATAAATGTCTATCATGAGTAATAAAAATAATGGATGCATGTTTCACATCCATTCCTTACACATGTATTTCCATGAATTGTTTGTAATTCAACACCACATTTGTTTCATGTGTAAATATAAGTTTTTATGTAAAGTTGAAAAGTCACTTACATGTCACAGTTTTCATCAAGATTTACAAACAATGAATCATCAAAGATTTATTAATGACAAAGCTCGAGTAAATATATGTATCAGGAAAATGAATCATATCCCATTGATTAATAGTGTTTATACACGATTTCCTGTTCATCCAGGGACTCCTACCTGTAGCTCATGCTGAAGACGATCTATTTCTTGGTCAGCTTCTTGCCATCTTTCTAAAGCTGCATCTTTTTCCTATAACACAATAAATCTTTCTGTTACTTATAATTCTTCCTAGTCGTGTTTACTTGGTGCATTTTTCAAAAGCATGTTCTTTACACATTCTAAAACTCTGAAATCCTTTAAATTTATGTAGGTCAAATTCTGTAGATTGCTGATTTGCAAGGAAATAAAGTCATATGTCAAGATCTATACAGCTGTGTAATAATTTGTTTAAGTTAAAGATATGTAAAGATGGATTTAATAACAATGGTTGATTTTTTTGTTTTGTTTTTTAATTAAGTGGTCTGCATAAAAAATAATAATTTCAGTGTACCTGTAAAGCACTTTCTGCCTGCATTTGGAGGTTCTGGAAGACCTGTTCCTGGTCATTAGCAGGAGAGAACTCATTATCCACAGTTCCTAGCTGCTTCTCTATGGACTCCCTTAACTGTTGAACAAGTTTGTTGTTCTCGGAAACAACTCTGTCTAGTTCAGGTTTTAGACGAGATAGTTCTTCCTACGAAATAGAGTTCTAGTCTAATCACCTGTGTACAAGTAACTTACACAAGAGGCAAATGATTTTCACTTTAGTGCCATAAAAGGAAATGCATTCACAAGATAGTGCAAATTAATATGCAATGTAAAATTAAACTTAACATACATTTAAATAGTGGATTTTGTACTGATATCATAAATCATAATATAATGGTTCAAATCTAGAGGGAATTCTTTATAAGATATACCTTCAGAATGTCTCTATCTTGCTCCAGTTCCTGAAACTGTTGATCATATTCTGCTATAAGCGGTGACAAAACACTGCAATAACATGGACTTATTAGTCACCATTCATCAAATTAATCTTAACTTCTATTTGTGTTACGTCATTGAATCACTCTTTCAAGTTTTCTACAGTCTTATGGACAACATGGTTGTTTACATTACACATGCAATTTCATATAGCTCTAAGGATATATCTTCTCGCTGTTAACTTCTGTCATGCATTAACATCTTGCTTTGCAAAATGAAAACACAGATCTTTATATATGTATTCACATTTATAGATCAACATCGAAAGGTACCTTTTTTCTGTTAACCATGGTGCAGGAGGGCCAGGCTGATCAAGAGGAGTCTAAAATAACAATAGCTTCTTAATTCATGTATTACACAGTATGAGTAGTGTAAAAAGATTGTCATATCAAATGCATTCTTTGCTTATCTCCTTTATCTTTTCTCCATTATTCACAGAAACATATTATATGTACCCTCCACATTTAATTCAAGTCTAGAGCTTTTGATCAAAACAAAATATTCATAAATTGCTCTGACTTTGTGATAAGTTTTAATGGAAATCCTGCATTCCTTGAATGTGATGGGAGAACTAGATGTGTGTTACCTCTTCTTCTCTCCTTAATTCATGATGTCTGTATTTAGCTAATTCAGCATTGAGTCTTTGCACTGAAAAATAGTTGTTTATTGTGTAAAACTCGTGGAATTCCTTCAAAAACTATATGGTTACATGATGGTTATTGGCGTGATTTACTAAATACAGCAATATACTATATAGCAGGAAATTAACTCACGGAGTTAATTTTCGCTATATTCAATGAAACAAAATTTCCGCAAATTTCACATTCAGTGAATTAATCTTTCATATTGATATATTTAAAGAAATAAATTGAAGAATATTAAGATTTGTTTTTCCACGAATTAAACCGACCGCGATATGTTGCTAAATGAAAAAATTATGATTTTTTCCGATCGCGATATTAACCTGCTATACAGTACATTAACATCACATATGATAAGAGATTTGTACTAACAATTGCAGAAAAAAAGGCAGATGTGCAAATCAAATCAATTATTGGTCTCATCAATTGAATATGATGCATGCATTAATTCAATTATTGTGCAATAATTGAACTGATGTGTACATCAATTGATGAGAGCAATAATTGATTTGATACACACAATAATTAAATTATCAAAGATATCTTCAATTATTTGAGTTCTTGTTGATTTGGAGCTTCATAAATATTTTCCGGTGCAATTCATATTTTGGAGAGGAAAAATTCATTTTGTATGCAAAATGCAGCTAGCAGCTAGATCTATAGACGAATTAAACGGCCTGTCCACCGTCAAAAAACAAATATAAGTTTGATTTTACATATTTTCTAATCTTTGGTAAATTCATTATGTATAACAAAGTTCACAATTCGGTATCAAGAATAATTCTGTAATGCTAAAATATTCGTTTGGACCTGCACAAATGAAACCCGCCGCAAGCGTAAGTTAAAATCTTTATACCTTGATCTTTCAGAAATTCTATCTGCTGGTCTTCCATTATTATCCAAAAACGTGTAAATCTGGTCTAAAGCATCTGTCACATTAACCCTAATATATGATTTCTACGGATTTTTGTCTTCGTGGTTTTAAAAATTCCTTCCAAGTCGCCATATTTGTAAACAAACAGGCCCGGGCTGAATAAATGGCCTTTAAAAGCTTCCTTGAATATTTATTCGAAAATATCTTTAGAAAAGATATATTTTAAAATAATTGGCTATGTAATATATTTACGAATACTATATTTTTTATTTGTTTATCTATTTATCTATTTATTTTGGCACATGGTCATTTTCTCCGACACATGGAAGTCACATGATTTTTCAAGATGGAGGAGGTGGATAAGATCATTATTTTCTCCCTTCGAACAATTGGCTGGTAATTGAATATCTTGGGTTATTATGGATATGTATCCAGAAATTTGAAGCTTTTTGTACATTGCTTATTAGAATTTTGCTGTAGAGTAGGCGTAGCTGTTGCGTAAAAACTGTCCTTGCGTATGCGGCGTATGCAGCTGTAGCCTTGAAAACTGGGGGTGGCAGAAATTACCATGCGATGGATGTTTACGATGTTTTAGATTGTAATATAAAATTATTGACAGTGCTGTTTGATTTTTATTGTCTATATTTACATTAGAGTAAAGAAAACGTAATGAAATTATTCAAATGTCAGACATGCAATTTTTTTTACAAAATTATGTTACACTTTCATGGTCATGTTGGATTCAAGGGCGGATCGAGAGGAGGAAGGGGGGGGGGTCTTTTTTGTTGTTGTTGGGTTTTTTTGCAGACCAATTTTTTATTTTTATTTTTTTTTTATAAATTTTTAGAGTTATTCAGTTTTCAAGAGTCTTTGAGTATCCTCAAGATATTCCCTAGATTTGTTTTCCTCGCCTGCCATGAACTCACATATTTTAATCAAATGCATTTTCCTATAAATGGTTGTAGTGATTCCTTTCTTTGAAAAATAGCATTTTAATACAGTAATTTGATAACAATAGAAGTATTCCATGCTTGTTTACTTAGTTGTTATTGTAATCCGGAAATGACATGCCCTACAAATTACGTTCAACACGCAATAAAAGTCAGAGTGGATCCATATCTTGAAAGTCCCGTATTGCATCATTCAATTTTATCAATGCCAGTATATCATTTAATTCTAGGATAAATAAGACGACACACTGATATATATTTACGATATTTTCGTCAGATACAAGTATCACTTAAAAAATCTTAAAAAGTTTATATAACGTAAAAGTTTTGTTTAAGAAGTAGACAATTTTGAAAGAGAAAAAGAAGAGTCAGGAAATGCTCAGAATGCAGGATTTTGTACCATTTACCCCAAAGTTTCTGGCCCAGACCTTAATGGGAGTCACCTTTAAATCAGCTTTTTTTATTTCATTCTTTTTTTATTTCAAGGTTTGAGTATGGTGATTAGAATGACTAAAACTTTGGAAACAAGTAGTAAATAAGTTAAGCATTTTCACGTCTAAAAAACTCTCAAGATCTCGGAGGCACTAAAGATGGTATGAACACAAGCAAAAGGTGTAAATGGGGTAGAGTTTGAGGTTGTGAAAAGTATGTAAAAGATCAAGTGCTAGACCCCCCCCCCCCCCCCTTTCACAAATTCTTGGATTCGCCTATGGGTTTCATGATAATAAAGTCGATTGATTTGTGTGTATGTTCTTGACCTTTCATTGTATAATGAATATTGTCCATTGTTACTTTTTCTAGTGACATTGAGGATGAAATTGTTAGTTTGAAGCAATTCTCAACTGAGCTCATAGTATCGTCTGCTGTCCAGTGCATCAAGACTATTTTGAAGCAAGATGTTGATTTGCCAAATACTCTGCCTGGTGGTATGTCAGCCAGGTTTCGTGTTGGAACTGGACTTGCGAACTACATACAGGTATTTGGGTTCTTGAATAATAAGCAGACATTCATTACTTGTCTGTACTATGAATGTGTTGTAAAAAAATTTCCCAATTGGTTATAAATGTCATTTCGATATAGAATGCTTCTGTATCACATCTACTTTTACCACCATGATAGGATTTCTTATAGATTATTCAGTTATGAAACATTAAAACATAATATTGTAATTCTTAAAGGAACTTGGATACAAAGGAGAAATTGGATATCAGACATTTTTATACTCCAATGAATCTGAGATTAGGAAGGTATTTATGTTTTTGGTGGATAAACTTCCTAAAGACACCGCAGAAGCAGCAGAGGAACCCCTTGGTGAGTCATTTTTGCTTACTCTGATATGATGCTTAAAAGTATAGTCAACAAAATACAGGTGACTCATAATAACTCAGTCCCCAAAATACTTACAGAGATCAGGATTTTAAGTTTTAAGAGTTGGCTAACTCTGGAAATCAGCAATCTGACAAATGTATTTCAAATCTAATACTGAAAGTTTACTCAGTTTGGCTGCTCAGTCCTTGTGTAGGAAGTTGTTGAGCGATACTTGCCATAATCACATTTTAACAAAATCAGGTTTGATTCATTTTGTATTGTAGCTGAAATTGGCTCTTCTCTTAACAATGTCCAAATTCTTATCTCACTTTATCTTTTCAACATTATAATCTCAAAGTTAATGTCCATGTTTCATACCTTATACAATGCAAGGGCTCAAAATTAACATATGAACGTCAGTCCGTGATTGGTTAAAAGTCTGATGGACTGACTGGCATTTGTTTTAGTCAATCCGATGGGACTGATCAATTTTCTAAAACATCATTTTGGAAAACATACTTATGGAATCTTAAACACACATTTGGCATTCCTCTGTAGATATCAGACGAACCAGATTAGTAAATATAAATCTCATATAAGTGTTACAATATCATCTATAAGGCATATCAAGTTCCGTTAATTTATTTTAATAAAAAAAACATAAACAAAATATGTTTGATTATTTCTGAAAAACTCTAGTGGACTGGTAAATTTTTCTGCGGACTGGTTGAAATTATACCCTATCAGTCCGGCTGGACTGGTGACATAAAAAGTTAGTTTCAAGCAAGCCCTGAATGCTAATATAAATCATCTTAATTGCCGGATTTAACAGTGACAAGTAGGATATCACCAGTATAGTTCTACATATAGTATAAACACCCAGTTAATGGTACACATTGCCAATGCAAGCAATAAGCGAAATATGTATTAATATATCGTGACCAGATTTTACTTGAAGAAATAAAGAATTTTTAGAGATCGAAAGTTCTTAAAATTGAAAATAAATTTCCTTGACAGTTAGAGAGAAAAATCAAAACTGGGACTTCACTTTGAGAGATTGAAGTTTGATCCATCTAGAGTCACCTGTGTCTTGATTTTTCTGTGACCCTTGAGCAGCTTGAAATTGGCTTATATGTCTGACATCTGGTCTGTCATCTCCATCCCTCAAATTTTATGTATGTTTGAATCTTATAAAACATTACTTTTTGGGGGGATTTTAGGATTCTTTCTTTACTTTGAATCACCTGGTGAACATTATCCTTTCACCTTTTAATACAGTAATGATTAAAATGAAAATTCAAAATGTTTCAGTCTATGCAATATGTGAATGTATTTTATTTCTAGTTCAGGACCAGTTATGCTTGTTAACTTGTTGACTTTGATTTACAGGGTCTTCTGCTTTGCTACAGAGAGCAATAGCATCCTCTGTGTTGAGACAGATGAAATCACCATGGATTTCTCCAAATCTGAAACAAGATTCCATCACATGGAGGGGTAAACCTCTTATGTGGCAGAGAGAGGTGAGAATGCACTGTCCACTGATATTCATTTATTTATTCTTCATAATTTTTATTTTTATTTTAAAGATGCACAAAAGATTTTCGTTTATTTATTCTTAATTATTTTTGATAATTTTAAAGATGCATGAAAAATGCAAGTGTCCTATATAAAAATAAAAACATTCTGTGCCCTTCTAGGAAAAAAGCAAATCTTTATTTGATATATTTCAGGGATCATGTGCCATGTGTAATTATCGTGCATGTAAATTAAAGTCCCCGAGTGGTTCAGGAGATCTAACAAAGAAAGTGCCAAAAGGTGAAATAAATTATAAAATGTTTTTATATCTGTCTTTAAACTCAAACAAGGAAAATTTATTGATTTACTTTAATGAATATTTCATTCAATACAGAAAAGGATTGGTCAACATGTTATAAATGTCCTTTCCATGAATATAAACTAATTACAAAGTAATTAGTTGCAAATTATACCAACGCTGCTAATCAAATGTGTGTGTGCTTGTAATATTGCAACAATCTCAAGATGTTGTGTAAAAATGCATCTTTTCACTATCTAATTATTTTCTGTAACTTTTCTGTTTCCAGAATTAAAGTCTTACTACTCTGAATGTCTTCCATATATAACAAACCAAACAACAAATCATAAAGATACAGCCCCGTCAATTCTAGAAGAAATCGCCAGTGAAATTTCTGCTCAAATGGAGTGGGAAAATGAATGGAATAGCCAAGGACTTGCAACTAGACTCTCAGAAAAGGCATGTGAAGAGAGATCAGTAGAAAATGATATATTAATTGCATCGTTAAGAAGAATTTCCCCCCAAAACTTAATCCCCTGTATGAACTAATTATGACTTATATATTTACATGAAGATTTTAATATGATAAGTTTACTCTGAGATATTATAAAAAGTGGAGTTGGAGTTCATGTCTATAGTTTAGTTTGAAATGCTAGTAAGTAATTGATGGTTCTAAATGTTTGTATAATTACAGGATTACAGAGCCAAAAAGCGACAAAGAATACAGAAACGGCTGGCTGAAACGCTTCGTCAGGACGTCAAGAGAAGTCAGGAAGTGTCATCCTCTCGTTCCGCCCAGAATCTACAGCAGGTTCTAGACAAAATGGCAAGTCGAACCTCCTCTGCCAAAACCAAAGGGTCACGATTTACACACACAGAACAGCTAGTATTTGCTAAGGTAAGTTTAGTAAAATGTTTATAAGAATATTGAATTATATTAATGTATATGTATTATATGATTTTAAATGCATTGTACTCAAATTCTAAATATTTAAGGCATTGGTCATCTTGTGACACTGATTGACATTAATGAAGGACTAAAATTCCACAAAATTCTCTAGATTTACATGCAAATATACATTGTACATGTACTGGTATATTTGTTGATTATTTCATTGATAGTTTTGGAACATGTATATATGTATATTTAGTGTTTATTGTCTGTTTTATCCATTTTTGAATGCACACTGTCTTTTAATACAAAAGTTAAGTTTTCATACTTCATTATCGATATTATAAAATTTGATTCCTCCCCTTCCATTAGGATGAGGCATTATCACAGATAGGAACAGAGGCAGAAAAACCACACACTGAGGAGGTGAGTGAAAGTTTACCTACATCTGTAAACCAAGAAATTGAAAAACTGTGGCCTTAACCTACTTGTATGTTATATTTATGATAAAATATCGGGGGAAATTTGTATTTCAAATAAGTACAGATTAAGAACCAGAAATTATGTGTCTTTCTTTTGTTTTGAAAATTTAGGAACTTATAAAACAGCGTGAGGAGGAAGTGCTAGAAATAAAACAAGAACTTGAAAGTGTTACCTCTAAACTTGATCAATTAGATCTGGAGGTCAAAAAGTTTAATGCTGGTGTGAAACAGATGGAAGAGGAAATCAACACACAATCCAGACAGAACTCTGACAAGGAAGAAAATTATAAAGTCAAGAAAAGAACCCTAGATCTTCTACCAGATGCTGAGAATAATATTGCTAAAGTTCAGGTAAATGAACATGTATTTTCACAATCAGAAATGTATTGAAATAGCACAAATGAAGAGTGTAGGAAGAATAAGATCATTTGATTTATAAGGAAGATAGTTTAAACCTTGGAATAGGAAATAACACTAGATACAACGTCTTATTCATTCTGATCTGTTATGTTGTATGTTTACATAGAGTAACATAGTAACACAGAAGCATAGGTGTATTTTGCAGTAGTATTTTGTAGCATTATTCATTCATTTTCTATTATTTTAAGGCCATAGTGGATTCCAGTGCACAGAAGTTAGTGACATTGGCTAATCAATGGGAGAAACACAGGGTGCCTCTCATACAACAGTTCAGGGAACTCAAAGAACTCAATTCCAAAAAAGAGGTTTGCTGGTTTTTCACTGTCTGCTGAATTGCATTGATGGTGGATTTATAGCTAAACTCTAATTTGTCATAAAAGTGTTATGATTCAATATCCATGTCATTTGTAATGGTGTAATTCTTCCACAGTCAGAGGCAGAGAGGAGGTTAGAAGAAATTAAAGCGTATCGACAGAAGATGAAGGAAGTAGCAGACGACGCCAGAAACAAAGAGGAAATGCTTAAGCACTTGGTGAGTGCCCCATCGATTGCTGCCACTCACATCTCAATTGTTTATAGCATCCATGTACATTCAATTAAAAAATTCAAAAGTAGATTCCAGTACTTGATACTAATTCATTTTGTGTATGGAACCATAGAATGCTGAGTACACTAGTATGAAGAAAGATGAGAAGCGATCTTCCTATACCAAGAGAATGATGGAAATTATGTCTAGCATTAAGAAACAAAGAGATGAAATAGAAAAGGTAATTTCAAACTTGGGATTGAAAACTTGGAAAGAATTACTATAAAGGAAGATACAGTGAATGTGCTTTGTGGGGGAAATGAATTTTAAAAATTAGCTTGAATAAAAGAGAAAAAAATTAACTTGTGGGATTTTAAGAATTAACTTGAATAAAAGAGATTTTATGTAAATGACAGGAAACAAATTTTATGTTTAAAGATGGATTCTTCTCATATTTATTGGATGCTTTGATATATGACATTTTGTATTGAAGAATTATAGAATGTATACATTCTTTTGAGACACAGAAAAATGGGTGTTGTGGTTTTTGTTTTTGTGTCAAGATTAGTATCAAGGTCACAATCATTTTTATGTACTATAGGACCTTAAAATTTCATTAGAGTAGGCATAAATTGTTTATGCTAGCGATTTCTTACAATTATGTCATTTATTGCATAAACACTATAAATGAATAAGTTTCTGTCTTTTTGCAAAGCTTCACTAATAAACATTGGCAAATTCAATATAAACATAAAATGTAGGCTAAATTTCCCCATATACATGTATTTAAATTTTTGCACCTTAATTGTTATTTCTTTCATACTTCTACTGCCTAGATATTTTGGAGTTTTTTTTAATGTTATTAGACTGGTTTAAATAAAGTTCACAATGTCATGAATTTAAGTAGGGGTCATATAAGGAAGAGAAAATTATCTCAGGGTTTAATTTCTTAAGATAAGATATGGAGTTGGGCATCTAACATGGCCTGAAGAGGGATAGCAAGTTCATAATATCTTGAAAATTTACTATACTCTGTTAATTTTGTCAGTTACATCTCATTTCCATCATGTTATTTGCTGTAATTTTGCTCTTCTGAAGCTAAAATTGGTACTTTAAAATTTTTCAAATGAGGGAATAAAGAGATAGTTTACTGCCAGTTGATTCCACTAAGAAGAAAGAGTCCCCAATACATGTAATTCAAGTTCCTCAGACCCCAATTTATCATTGAATATTACAACTATAAGTAAGAAAGAGTACTGTGACCTTATGATCCACAAGTTTTACAACTAGAGAGAATACACACATATATCTTCTGATTTAAATGATGACAGGAGTCCATCCTGAAGAAATGAAGACTACATAAATGTTCCCTTATAAAACTTGTTTGCTGTTTGTCCTGATTTATAGGTGCTGATTGATACCAGATCTATACAGAAAGAAATAAACAACCTGTCTGGAAAACTGGACCGAACCTTTACAGTCACTGACGAACTTATATTTAGAGTAAGTAACAGTCACCGGCGAACTTATATTTAGAGTAAGTAAAACAATCTCTGATGAATTTATATTTAGAGTAAGTAAAACAATCTCTGATGAACTTATATTTAGAGTAAGTAAAACAATCTCTGATGAACTTATATCTAGAGTAAGTAACAATCACTGATGAACTTATATATCCTATTTAGTAACAGCCATCTCTTTCATGGAGGATTCTCTGATTATTCATTTTTCTTTGACAATAATATTCTGGAGGATCTGGTTAATTTATGCATATCATTCTGTACCGGTAATCACAATGGAGACTGTGCGTGGTTAGGTGTGTAAGTGAATACTGATGTAGAATGCTTCAGGTTTGATACTGTGTGAGTACATTCTGTAGGAATGTTCTGCTCTGTTGTTAATAAGTGGGAGCTTCATCATTTACTGGTTTTGTTTTTAATGTAGGATGCAAAAAAGGATGAATCTGTGAAGAAAGCCTACAGACACCTAGCAGCATTACACGAGGTACTTGTACATAGCTATTATCGATTACAGTGGAGCCTCGGTAATCCGGACGCCATTAATCCGGACGCTTCACCTTCTGGACGATTTTTCTAGGGAACGGAATTTTTATACATTATATTGCATCATTAATCCGGAAATTCACGTTCCGGATCCGGACGGTCACTTTTTACTGCAAAACGTTATAATGAATTGAAAATTGTACCGTTAATCCGGACGGTAATTTTGTTCAGGGGAGGTCTGTGTCGGACAATTTTAGCAAGGCGTAAATTATAAAGAAAACAAGCCACACTGTCTAATTGAAGTGATTACCTGTACCCTGTCAACACCTCTCTCCAATTAGGTGGTGTGTGATGATAAGTCCGTTAGATAGCACGTGCCGATCGAGACATTGTGTTGCCAATTTTCGCACATAAGATCGTTATTGCGTGTAGTGTTGAATTTTGTAAATAAATCTGTAACATATTATTTTATAGTCTTGATCAATAGCCTAATAGTATTAATAAATTAAACATCATGCCGCAATGATAATTTTTTTAACTGCTACACATGTCAGTTATGCTGATTCGTAAATTGATATCAGCTTATTCAAATCTAAAGAGTCTAGACTATACTTCTAGATTCTGGATTTTATACTGTTGATTGGCGTGAAATATACATGTATGTTCATGCACATGTATATGTAGTATAAGGTTTTAACGTTTAGAATGTTATGCATGTAGAATGTACCTGTGTACGATTGATTCTTGTTACGATATTGTAGAGCTTTATTGCTTTCGAATTTTTAAACTCTGGGTAGAAGTGAGAAAATTACCATTTTAAGGAAAATGACAATTAAATTCTGTATGTACCTGTAATGTTCACCCGAGTTTTGTTCCGTTATTATCGCATCATGAAAATAATAGGTGCGCGTGACTAGATCAAAGCAGTAGCAGGTCTTGATATTACAAGCTTCAATGATTTTGTTCTCGCGATATTGTCTTGGATAATTATAGAATAAGAAATATAAACTCTGGCAGATTGAATTTTGGTTAAAGAATGTTGTCAACTGACATGATAATCACGAAATTCTTATATCAACTTTGGACGATGAAGATTGTTTTAACAGACCGCCGAACCCGTGAATCGTGACAGATGGAAATTACCGGCCTCTTTAAGAAGTAAAAGTGTGATGAAATGTTTGAAGTGTAAATGATTATGTTAGTTACTAATGATTTATTTACTTATAGTTACATAAAGTGCTTCATTATTTGTTTTAGTGCATACGGTACACAGTTTTCTATATTAATTTGTAAGGATCATATGTATGTACAATGTAAGCACAGGCAAATACACTGAACACGTACATTAAATTTTAGTGCTTTGAAATGCATGTAAATGTTAACATTATCATAATTTATTTCTAATGCAAATGGTCAAATCCAATGATAGAATGTGTTTAATTCACTATGCATCAATAAAGTAGGCTCATATTGGTTACTTATGTAAAGATAGAAAATATGCGATTCAATTATCCGGACGCTTCATTTATCCGGACGATTTTGCTGGGAACCAAAGTGTCCGGATTAACGAGGCTCCACTGTATTAATGGGGTGAGGAAATATAAGCTTGTTTGCTGATTTTTATTTGATGTGCTTTTGTTTTAGAATTGTGAACAGCTAATGAAGACTGTAGCTGACACAGGTGTCATCATGAGAGAAATCCGAGAACTGGAGGATCAGGTAAAGAACAGACATTATTCATGAGCAGTTTTCATATAAAGGAGTGATTTCTTAGAAATAGAAAAAATTCTTTCTAACTCCATATCCACATTATTATCTTATAAATGTATAGAAAGTGTATTTATTTCCATTGATTAGAGTTAAAACTAATGAATTATCAAATAAAATATATAGGTCGACATCGTACTTTTTAAGATGTGAGACACACATATCAATGTCAGATAATTGGTATTTTCCTTAAACAACGTTATCAAAATTTCACAAAAAATGCTTATGATGATTATAATAGTATAATAGTATTCATTACAATTTCATGAAACTGTTTCTTTAAATATACTAAATGTGAAAAATAAAGGAATTCTATCGCATAATGGAAAGAAATTTATGAAAACAGAGTTATTGCCCTTGGATTCAATAAAAAAAAATTCTAACATATCATTGATTGTTCATATAATAACTATCGGAAAAGACTCCAACAAAATTTATATCCCTATTATGCATAAATCTAAATAAATCATTAATTTTGCAAAATCTTATCACATCACATGCTGGTGGAATTACTTTAAAGGTACAATCGGAACATTACTCAGCCTATTCCGGAGAATAAACTCTTATTTATTCTCCAGAATAGGCCGAGTGATGTTCCGATTGTTTAAAGGTAATTAAGGTTATGTAAAAGTGTACAAAATCCTGTTAATGTGCACTGTCATTAGTTTAAGATGTACTTGTGAAACAAGTTTGTTACCTGACTTATGACTGGGGATTTTAGTGGAAAATAGGACTACGGAATTCTGCTGGGGTTTTTATTTTATGTATAAATATGAGTACACATTATTTCTTCCTAGATTGAAAATGAGAGTAAAAACAAAGTTTTATCAAACTTGGAGAAAATTACATCAGACTACCAGCAAATGAAGAAGGAGAACCATTCTATGATAGAGAAGATAAAACACAAGTCCTGATGATGTTGACTGGTACCCGTACCTGTAGACCCACCGCTAAGGCATTGTATGTGATGCATTATTTCATACTATAGACCATATCTCTGTGATAGAATTGTTGTCAGAATGGTGAAATGTTATTGTTTGTTTTGAGGCATTCCTTGTAAACTGAATACATTCTGAAGTCTGTGTTTGTACGTTTGTAAGAAAGCTCTTCAGGACTGCTCTTCTTGCTGTGATTATGATGCAATTAATAGTATTGTAATGAAAAGTGTCCCCTATTGAAGACATGTTATATGTATTTGCTGAGTTTTCTTTTCATTGCAAATTACATTGCATATATCAAAATGTGTTGCAGTACAAATGAATAAAGAGAACATTCACATTGTCTTCACAACTCTCATGTGTAAACTAAGAAAAAAAATTATTTTAAAGGTCTTTATTATTTTTAAAATACTGTTACAAGAACATTTGAGATAGGATGTTCAGACGGTACATGTGTACCAGTGTTCATGTATATGTATCTTTACAAAATGAATTTTCTTAAGGTTGCCAAAGACAACAGAATTTTCCTATTTAATGCCATACACAACTTGTTCTTCTTTTGTCTAATCTCTAAAGTTAAAGAATTAAAACAGATCACTCACACATCATGAGAATGCAAGATGAAATTTAGTGGTTGACCGGTTTCGACCAGAAGGCGGTCATCATCAGAACAAGTTTACATTGAATTGATTTACTGAAGTAAAAAATGTGAACGTTCTATCAACAAACAAAAAAATGTGCAACGTAAATACAAGTACATTCAATGAAAAAATCATGATTATTTTATTATGTTTCTTGAGTATCTTTCTTAAACCTCTAAAGTATCCAACATTAGTTTTTCATAATACATCACATCAAACAATGCATAGTTTACAGAGACTGTCCATTAGATTCCCAATCTGTACCAAGTGTCCATACATGTACCGAGTGTCCGAACAATGTGCTTGTACATGTACTATTGTACAGTGTCCGTACATGTACTATTGTACAATGTGTCCACTATTCATAAGCTTTGTCAGTATTTATTGAAAGCTACAAAACAAAGGGTAGCACTATGTGTAAACTGTCATTGATGAAGTTTCATTTTTCATTAAATTTATTTCTGTTTATGAACTTATTTCTCTGATAATATATATTTACATATTGTAATAATTCTGAATCCTCTGCCTGTATGGTACACAGTGTATCTATGAGCCACGTGGCTCCTTTGGTTAATAAGCAATAAAAGCTACTTCTGTACAGTGTGTTTCTGTATATGTTATACAGTTTCTGTACCTGTATTTTTTCTTGTATCGACTGTCCTGTTTTTCTATTCACGTATCATGATTTTATAACTCTTTTATGTACATTTATGAGACTACGATACTGGTGTGTATCTCCATTGCAGGATTTTATTTGAGGAAACTACAATAAAGTTTGAGATTTATGCAGTTACCTGTGAATCTGATGAATTGACAAACATATTATGTAACTTGTGCAATATACATGTATGTTACTATTAGTATATTTAAAATCATCAAATATGATTATGATGAATATTATTGTTTTCATTTAGAAACATTGTGTTAATAAACATAACAATTCCAAGTATAAAACAGCTTGAAGCCTGACAGAAGAGTTGTTGTAGTGTTTGGTGTTTGAAGGGCTACTCTAGCAGTAGTAACAGAAGGTTTTCTACAGGTACAGGTGTCATTGTCAGCTTTCTGGGCTGATTTTAGGGAAAATGTTGTTTTGTTTCATTAATATTTACCAGTAAGGAATCGGGAAAATTAGACCAATGACTAGGTCCTGACATGGTACTAACTTGTAGAGAAATATTATATATTGTGTACACAATAGACTATACTGAAACACCAAGTTTATAGACCTAACAGAAAAAATTAAAAGTTGTTATTACGAACTCTAGAAAGTTGTTAATTTATTAGGAGATAAAAAGTTGTATGAACAAGATTTAAAGTTGTCATTATTTTATTAGGAGATAAAAAGTGGTATAAACATACGGAAGCCGATAGGTGCCAGGGTATAGAATTAATATTTATTTAACTGGCGGCCACCACTTAATTTATGTGGCGGCCGCCACTTAATTTAACTGGCGGCCGCCACTTATTATCTGGCGGCCACCACTTATTAACTGGAGGCCGCCACTTATTATCTGGCGGCCGCCATATAAATGAACTGGCGGCCGCCACTTAATTTATCTGGCGGCCGCCACTTAATTTATGTGGCAGCCGCCACTTAATTTAACTGGCGGCCGCCACTTATTATCTGGCGGCCGTCACTTATTATCTGGCGGCCGCCAGTTAATTTATGTGGCGGCCGCCAGTTAATTATATGGCGGCCGCCATATAAATTAACTGGCGGCCGCCAGATAAATTAAGTGGCGGCCGCCATATAAATTAAGTGGCGGCCGCCAGATAAATTAAGTGGCGGCCGCCACTTAATTTATATGGCGGCCGAGACTCAAATTAAATCATTTATATGGCTGTCACCAGTTATTCAATTCCTCTCTCTTTCTCTATCTCTCTCTCAAAACGAAAGGGGTGCAATCCCTCCCAATGCTTAGTAATATGTATGTGATATATATATATATATATATACAATTAAGAGCATTAAAATATTGTTTTTCGATTGTAATGTTAAATACGTAGAACCAAGGGGCTGACCCTCCATTTTTTTGACAACGTTCAATTTCTATTATTTTCACATGCAAACTATAATTATTTTCACATGTGAAATAAGATTAATTGGCGGATTGGCCCCCACCCCACTCTTTTGGTGGTAGTAATGAATGGTAAAGATGTAATAATGAATGAACTGATCAATTGAAGAATGAACGGAGCCCCCTCCCTCCAATTTAGGAGTACGAAGTTTGGACAAAAGAGACATTTTAGGTTCCTTTTTTGCTTGTCAACAATTGTAGAAGACAATTTCTCCTCTGAGTGTCCCTATACACTTTGAAAAAACGATGCTGCGTGTTTGCGTACTATTCTAAATCTAAGTGGTTCTTGAGAAGATTTTTAAATGACCCCACACAATTTTTATGATATTTTAATTCGTAATACTGTATTATCTCTCCTTTGAAGGGAGTGTGCTCCTTCATTGAACGAATTGAAAGTCGATGCTTTGTACCAACTTTGGTGGCTGGCGGTTCTGCATCGTCGCAAACCACGGGTTATTGGTTTGTGAAATAGAATGAAACAATAACCCGTGGTTTGCGACGATGGCGGTTCTGGAGAAGTTGAAAATGTAAAAAGGTTACATACGGACGCCGGACAAAAAGTGCACTTGAAAATCAAGAGCTTTCAGCTCTGACAGGTGTCATGAGGTGAGATAAAAAGTCGTTATTACTTTTGAAATGTCGTATTTACAAGATAAAAGTCGTATTAATTAACAAGATAAAACAGATATGACTTTCTAAAAGTCATGATTAACGACCTTTTATCTCAACCTTTTTTTCTCGTAAATACGACTTTTGAAACATGAACAAAATTAACAAATACGGTCAACGGGAGATAACTAAGCTTCGACTCGTATCAATTTTCCTTTCTACTACCCCTCCCACCCACACCCAATATTACAGGAATGACATGTATTATCATCAAGGCACACTATATATATATTCCATCATTCGAAGTAAAGATTCAGATTCTGCTACATTTCGGAAATTAACATATTATCTGTACTTGGTTTTGGACTTAGAATACGTAAAAAGAAAAAAAATGGCTGCGCCCATGAATTACCATGCATGATAACAACCAGGGATTGTTAACGGTATCATACGGTACAGACATACGACACAGTGTAAAAAGAAAAATACAATTCACCTCTAGAAAATGTATATGTAATGTTTTACTCGTAGATTTACAATGATAGATGTGCAGCACTGCTTTGTTACACTGATTTGCTTCATTACTTGTGCGTGTTCTGAACCGGGGGGGGGGGGGGGGGGGGGGGGGGGGTCATTTTTTAAATGAATTTATGTACTGTTCTGTAGAGGACACATAATATCATGTAACGTTATATATCAACGTTCAGCTCTTACTTCAAAGACTGACTTCTCCCATAAAAAAAAAAACTCCGCAGGCTAGAAATGTGTGCTATCATCAGGTTGGGAACACTAGCCCCTAATTAGGCTATTGCGAGATCTTCTCGCTAAATGCGATTATCCATCTTTAGCGAGAAAGTAAACATTACCATAAACATGTGTTTGGGTGTTTTGATTGAAAATAATGGTAAATTCCGTGCAATATGCTGCATAAGTGTGACACATGACGTGAATTGTCTCTCTAAAATTGACAACAGTCAAGAAATTTTATTATCAATGTCGCTACGTAAGAGGGAAGGATGCTGAATCCAATGCGCACCGTGTTTTTATTTTAATTTATATAATTGCAGAAGTATCAGATATTGTAGCACTTTTTCTTTTTTCCACGTAAAACACGAAGAGATGTACTCCATGGGTGTTTCTCTCGGTTGTACGGGATATGTTTACTCTTGCTTATAATTTGATAAAGAGTGATTATCGCATTTTCATGAGAATATCTCACTGTAGAGGAAGTGTTCCCAACCTGATCATTGCCAACCTGAGGTGAACTGAGCAGATAAATGAGATGTTATTTATGCCTATGGTTTTAACTTCAATCAATCCGCTTTCATCTTACAGTTAATATTTAGTAGCAAATTGTACTTTATTTATGTATCAGTATTAAACAAATCTCCTGAGTGATGTAATAGAAAGAGAATAAACTGACACTAGTCCAATAGCTCTGGCTATAAAAAAATTAAATTACTCTATAGAATTATCCATCAGGCTAGTGAAAATTTGCATATGGGCTAGTGTTTAGAAATAATAGTAGATAAGGCTATGTTAATTTTCTCTATCCAGTTGAATATGAATGGAAATAATGTCTGATAAAAAAAAAATACGACTCATATTCTTGGATTGTTAAAATTTCACTGATAGTTAATTTTTATGACAACCATTGTATGGTGTTACAGCTAATGTTATTTAGTAGGGACAACAAGGTAGACAATAAAAATTTGTAATAGACTACAAGAATGCAAATTTATCCATTTCAAAGATACAATTTTTTTTAGAAAATAAAAATTGATATTCAGTTATCTAGGTATATTAAAATTTCAGTGCCCATTGCTACACATATGGTGTTCAAAGTTATCTATTTTTCCAATTCTCATTTCTGATATGTTGTGCAGTTGATGAAGGAAATGGGGTGAGAAATTAACTTTGTGTAGATTAAGTCTCAATGAATTAACTTACAAAATTTCAGTGTTGTCAGAAAGAAGAAAATTGTGTTTAATATTCAGTTAGTATCATACATTTGGTGTGGCTATCAGTGATTTGGTGTGGCTATCAGTAATTTGGTGTGGCTATCAGTAATTTGACAATCTTCTGAGAGATTTTGTCTACTGTCATGTCACCTCTTCATTTTTAAATAGAGGTGAGTAGGAATTCCCTTTCTTTTCAGAGCGCATAAAACGCAAGTTTGCTTTGTCTGGCAATGGCTGTTTCAAGAATGAAGCTGAAGAAGCTGGAGGGTCACCTTCAAAGTGTAGAAGTTTTCGACAACCCTAAGATTTTGCTGGAGCAATATCCAACAACACCACATATAGCTTCCGTGATGTTGCACGAGATTCAAACTAAGTTTAATGACATTGATGGATGCACTGTCCTTGACCTTGGATGTGGGTGTGGTGTTCTGAGTATAGGTTCCGTAATGTTAGGAGCTACTTATGTTCTGGGGATTGATGTGGATGAAGAAGCTTTGGAAGTCTGTCAGAAAAACTTGGATGATTTTGATATTTTAAATGTAGATTTGCTTCAACAGGACATTGTAAATATCTCCCCAAAAGATGTGAAGTGTGCTTCGGAGAACATTTTCTCCAAGAAATTTGACACTGTGATAATGAATCCTCCATTTGGAACTAAAAAGAATGCAGGCATTGACATGGAATTTGTGAAGGCTGGTTTGATGATGTCAACAAATGCTGTTTATTCTTTACACAAGTCTAGCACAAGGGAACATCTACGCAAAAAAGCCAAGGACTGGGGGGTGTCTATTGAGATTCTGGGACAGTTTAAATTTGAAATTGCAGATACCTTCAAGTGTCACAAACAAAAAGTAGTATGTATTGATGTTGATTTTGTCAGATTTGGCAATAAATGATAAATCAGTATGAATACTTAAAGATGATCTTGCCCTGTCATTTCAATCAGACACGGAAAAATGAATAAATTGCCAAATAGCATTTACATGTCTACTTATTTTTAAGTCACCTGATTCACTCCAGTCACCTCTTGCTATCCACTTTTACCTGAATTATGTGCAGGCCATTAACTGAATAGCCAGAGCAAATTTGGCACGTAGTGTAATGTATTGGTGGTAGGGGGACTATAATTTCAAGTTTCAAGCTCTTCCTTATGGCCATAGAGATAGGTCATAGAAATAGTCAAAGATAGGTCATAGAGATACATGTAGGTCAAAGAGATATGTCATAGAAATAGGCCATAGAGATAGTCAAAGATAGGTTATAGAGATAGGTCTAGAAATACAAATTGCTGATTATTAAAAAAATTTGCAGGATGTTAAACAGACAAAAAGATACATTGATGTGTTTCTGCTAACGTCCAAGTAAAAATTAGGATAGGTTGTTTGGAATTTAAATTATATTTTTGTTATGACCCCTTCAAAGAAGAGGGGCATGTTGGTTTACACCTGTCGGTCGGTAGACCACATGTTGTCCGCTCAATATCTTTAGAACCATTCGCTTGATGATAATGATATTTCATATGTGGGTTGGTTATGAGTAGAAGAGGACCTCTATTGTTTTTCAGGTCAAAAGATCAAGGGTCAATCTAGTCTGGAAATGGGAATATACTGTCCGCTCAATATCTTTAGAACCCTTTGCTTGAGTGACAGACATCAAACTTGATATACTGGTACATTCCTAAGGAGTAGATGACCCCTGTTGATTTTGAGGTCACATGGTCAAGGGTCAAACTGGACATAGGAATATACTGACCACTCAATGTCTAGAGAACCCTTTGCTTGACAGATATCAAACTTGGTACACTGGTACATCTTCAGGAGAAGATGACCCCTATTGATTTTGAGCTCACATGGTCAAGGGTCAAACTGGACATAGGAATATACTGTCCGTTCAATATCTTGAGAACCCTTTGCTTGACAAACATCAAACCTGGTACACTGGTACATCTTCAGGAGAAGATGACCCCTATTGATTTTGATGTCACATGGTCAAAGGTCAATGGTTGAACAGGACATAGTAATACATGTATATTGTCTTCTATATTTCAAGAATTATTTGCTTGATTGACACCAAACTTGGTACACTGGTACAGCATAAGGAGTAGATGACCCCTATTGATTTTTAGGTCACATGGTCAATCCACTCTTGACATAGGAAGATATTGTCTGCTCAGTGTTTTGAATTGATGATACTACCATCAATTAAATGATGTGTGTGTATAACCTTTTTCAATTTTGCACCACGGGGGCCATATGTGTTTTACAAACATCTCTTGTTCATCTCCATTTAAGTTGCTGGTACATTTACATGTCTATTTACTAGTAATAACGTATTGAACATGAGACACTAATTTTTCAGTATCAAAGCAACTTTTTAATATGATTTGTCATAGATTAACTACAAAGTAATGTCAACTCTCTAATAAAATATTTCTTCATTGATTTCTTGAACAATGTGCTATAAAAAAATCTATGGCAGGGTATATAATTTTGAGGTTCAGGTCAGGTTAGCAGAAACAGCCATTTTTATTTTAGGCTTAATCTGTGCATAAGCATTAATTAAGTTATTGTAAAATTCATTCCCTCCAGAGCAGGGGTTAAGGTAGATCGATCCTCATGTGATGTCATAGGTTTTTGCAAAAATCTTTTTTAAATTAAACTTTGTGAATGATAGAATTATATCTTTAAAGAGGTTTGCACCTGATATATGGAGTAATGTCAATTTTTTGGGAAATGTATTTTTGATTTCTACATTGAGGGAGAATTAGGAAATTTTAAAAAGAAAAACTGGGATTGCAACTCCTGTTATTGAGCTACAGTGTTCTAAGCATGACCTTTTTGCCCTTAAAATTTATTCAATTAAACTTGATTTGTCTGTTGGCATCAACACAACATAAGCAACACAAATCAATCATTACATAAAATAGATATAAATAATCATGTCTTCTAACACTACAGATAAAAAAAAAAAAGGTTTAAAACTAGTAATGGAAACAAATAATGACCTTTTTGCACTTGATAATATCAAAGTTGGGAGTTTAAAAGGACATATTAGGAGTAATGTCAATTTCTAAAATTTTACATAATTGTCAAGGTCTGATCTTACAATTTAAAATGGAACTAAAAAAAAAGTGGGGGTTGGAGATAAAAAATTTAATATTGGCGAAAATAGTGAATTTTTATACAAAAAAATCAAGTAAATTAGTTAAAACTTTTTTAAGAATCAGTGATCAGTTTGGAAAAATATGTCAACCAAGTTGATAAATTACGATATTTGAACTAGTTCCAAGTCCACCTACCTGTATCATGAATTATAAAACTGAAATACATTTAAGGAGTATAAAAATAGAAGATACATTGGATCAAACAGAAACTGTAATATCATGCAGATTTAGAACTTTTTGATTAATGAATCCTTCCACCACAAAATATAGTCTCTGCCAAATCCTTTCTAAATTTGAACGGACACCAAATTTTTCAACTGGATATGGTTCAGCATTAGATGTGTAATATGTTTTCACCAATGGGATCAGAATTGAACCATTAAATACTTAGTTGTAGCATCCTGCACAGTTGTACTCAGAATTTAGCTACCTTCCTTAAGAGGAATTTTATTCACTGGGTAAAATAAAAAATTTGGTAAACTATTGATAGTGAAAAAGTTTATAACTCCTATGCTGGTATTTCTCTACCGTATGTCTCCCTAATAGCCACTCACAATTTATACATCCCAGTATTTATAAATTAGCAATTTTTCTAAACTGTTGACATTAAAAATTTGTCATTTTAATAAGTTTTTAAAATCTATTATTCTGTTTTAAGAAAATGTGTGCAATCTGATATTGACAGTTTATGTATGTCTGACATCTTGAAAAAGGTGGCTACATACATATTTTCTTTGGTTGTTAATTGAATTAATCTATTTTGAGTAGAAATTAATACAGTTTTTCCACTTTCAACCATTGACATTGATAAGTCACATGAGGATGGAGCTACCTTAAGTTGAAAGTCAGCTTCTTTTTTACATGGCATCAAGCAGACAAATGTTGCATGATTGAAACGAGCAGAAGGTTGTCCTCTACAATTTCTACAAAATGTCCAATAGACAAGTTTGTCAAGCTCCAGGATGGATCTATTTTAAATTTTAAAATCATATAATAGTTTGCAAGCATATTCCTTTATGCTGAATATGTATGTACTTAGTCTGACATATATAGTTTATGAAGATACAAATTGTTCAGCATTTTATTTTATAAATTTAATTTTAAAAACTTTAATTATGTCCATGTAGCACTTCAACTGAGAAAAATATGCATACCTGCAAGAGAAAGGTTGGTATAGATTACGTTTAGTGCAGCCAGTTGTTATGGTAACACACATACTGTGAAGAAATTGTATGGTATCTAAACTATTGTAATAAGAGGATTGTACTGTACTGGTATCTAGGCCAAGTTTTACAGAAGGTCGTAAATTTTGTTGTTGACATAAATGTAGGCTATATGATTGATTTTAGTAAAAATGTCGACCATTAGAAATACGCACCTTAGTTAAGCATTCTAATCATTAAAAATGGTAAAATAAAATTTGAAAAATTTTCACCTCAAATCGTGTCCATGCCCTTTTAAATTCAAATTAATATCTTTTGACTAACATAGAAAAATAAAGTTATCCAAAATTGTTGAACAATAGGATATTACCAAATTAAATGAAAGATTGTTTCCTACTCTTCTTCACAAAAACTACATTATAGATTTCAGCTTTACCTATTTCATACATGAAACAATTGGTAGTTAAGATCTGATGGTTAAGTCTGTATTGAAACCATTGTAATATGCCATCTTTTGTTACCAGGAATGGACGATAGTAAATCTCTTTTAATCGTACATCAGTTATTTCAAAATATCTAGCCCACTTTTCTTTACCCTAAGGATTTACTACTGGTTTATTTAAGATCACGTACATAGGTTTGATCCTTTTCTAGTAAGAGCAAAGACTGATATTACAAGGAATCACTGGACTTTTGTATAAATCCAATCCTACTAAAGTTAACATTTCTTAAATCCGATATAATTGTTTGTTTTACAGCATTGTGAGTTACATAATTTGTTTTGATATTTAAATTTAAATTAGTGACAAAAAATTGCTATTTTCATCCAATATGTCCAGTACATGTTTTATGCCTTTTTGATACCAAGACTTATAGAAGACAATTTGTTTTTCAATTCTGAAATGTTTATTATACCATAAAGGTTGACTGACATATTCATGCCAATTTATTTTCTTATAGATATAGCACACAGCAACAATGTTGTCAACATTTTAAAAGAGCAATCCCTGAGGGGCACAAATGGATAATAATATGAATATATGAAAGAGATGTTTAGGCATTGGATAATAATGAAGAGATGATTAGCCTGCATTGCATGATGATGAAGACATGTTTAGGCATTATATAATAATGAAGACATGTTTAGGCATTATATAATAATGAAGACATGTTTAGGCATTATATAAGAATGAAAAGATGTTAAGGCATTAGGATAATAATGAAGAGATCTTAATGATGAAGAGATGTTAAGGCATTAGGAGATGTTAAACGGACTGGTTCACATTTTTTGACAAAAATATTTTTCATTTTTGACATTAAAGGGAAAGGCAACCCTAACCACATATTTGCTTTTATGAATAAAGTATGGCTTACTGATATCGTAATTGACAGTCTTTAACAACAAAAATCCTAATTGATTAACAATTAAATCAATATTAATCTATCATGTATTTTAAATTACCCGCCGCTAAGAGAGTGGCCATTGAAGTCACACCGTCTATTCCGGTTTATTTCATCATCAGCACTGTAAACATGACAAGTCACGAACAGTTAAGTTTGGAGCCGTATAGATTTGAGCCCGTTCTTTCGCAAGAAGAAATTGAGAAAAGAAGGCGTTCGATTGAGTCAAAGACAAGGCAGACGGTAAACGTTCTTCATACAAATGTCTTGAACCTCAACTTGTCATTACGCAAATGATGGATCAACAGTTTACATAGTCTTTTCTTTTCAAATGACTTGGTTGAGTCGGGAATTTCAGGGGAAAAAAACTTTATCCACATCTCCCCTTCACATTAGTGTAATTAACTGCTTGCCAGGAAGGCATTAACCTATTTATTCGTAAAATCTACCACATGCACAACTTTGATGATCTCACAGATGCTTGGGTTCATGACCCATATATAAGTATTCTAACCTTCCTGCTTTAGACATAAAACGTTCAGAACTGGATCCTGCGTGTACATATGTAATATACTTACATGCTGTATTCAGTAAGATGATTTTGAACAATGGAATATGATACTACAAGTACATGTCTTTGCTTTGTACACATTTCCTTTGCTTTACACTTGTAAGCTGTCTTGGTTACTGGGAGTACAAAACCAACAGTCTGGTACAATAGATTTACTACCAGACTGTTAACAGGCACTGTCCCTTGGTGCCCCCTGTAATCAAGTAAACAATTCACACCTTCTTTAACACTTCTACAATTGATCCTACATGTACATGTGTTTTATACTTGCATACTGTTCTTACTGAAATATAATTATACTGATTTGATTACAATTGCAATTTTATATGTATTCACATAACACTATCATTATCTGCTATCCCAGAAACTGATGTGTGAAGCTATCAGGGTTATTTTATTTATCATGTTGTTAATTTAAATCTTGTCTGTAATCAGTATTTCATATATAATTATAGATATGTGCAGTGCAGAAGTGTGAACTCTGTCAGTATTACCAGTAGTACTTCTAAATGATTGTTATTTATTTTCATTGTTATAATTAATTGCCTGTTAACATGTACATGCCCCCCGAGGGCCCTTGATTGGTGAATAAACTAATATATATATATCTAGCCATGTCTATATTTCATAACATGATTTTCAGGCAGAATTTTTCTACAGGTCACTGAAAGTATTTGGTCACCATGGACTTTAACCCTCAGCCCTGGCAGACTAGTGCAGAGACTGATCAACTGATCCAAGACCTGTTCGCTGGTCACCACACTACTAAAGTATGATACAGTACATGTAAAACTTATATAGAAAAAATAGATACCATTTTGAATTTGTTACATAGTGAAAGCTGCTTATTGTAGCTGACTTCAATTCTGCAATATGTAGATGTAAAAACTTGCTTAGTCATAATGACCATGGTGCAATTTTGTAGGTCCTAGAGTATGTTGTGTGTTTTATGTCCCTTAAAAATTCATTCATATTGAGATGTCACCAGCTGTTGTAGATGAAATACCACAAATTTATATGTATGCAAGGTGCTTAGGGCCTTAGTAGTGCTGTGACACTGGACCTTGTATTTTTTATAAAAGGTCATACACAGGGGCTAAGCCCATTTTGAGCCCAAACTCTGCTTTATGGTATCACAGAGTTCCCAAAACAGGCTTAGCCCCTTTGAGGTCATATCCAGAAGACCTGTGACTCTCCCTTCAAAATGTCCAGCATTTGGTGAAGGAACAGACACTACCTATTTTTATGTCCTTCAGTTTGACATGGACAAGGTACAAGTGGGATCAAACCCACAAGGTCCTGGAGTAAAAATCACTTTGTCATTATAACCTTGATGTAAATGAGTAGGTCCTGGTGTAAAAAAAAAATCCCATTGTCATTATGATTTTGTTTATATTATTTTCATTCACTGTAAAATGTTTAATAATTTGATATCATTTTATTTTAAACAACTTATAATAATTTTTATGCCCCTGGGATCGAATATTGAGGAAAAAATTTTGTCTGTTTTTCTGCAGTTTTAACCTTGTTAACCTTTAAAACTATGCAAGTTAGAGACTTCCTGTGTGGTCAGCTGAAAGGGGAAAAAATCAGAAGTTTCTGTGTTATATCATGTAGAGTCAAGGTCATGCCAAGGTCAGATTTTCTAGATCATGATGGAGGACATGTTTCACAGACATCTTGTTCATGCATACAAATTTGAAATGGTCCACATTTTGCCTGTTAACATCAGGTGATATTGTTTGGTTTCTCACTGCAGGAAAAAGGAAAGAGAAAAAAAGTAAAAGAGAAGAAGAGGAGACAACAAGAGGTAGCTGACAAACCCGAGAAAACTGAGAGTTCAGATGTCAGGATTTCCAGTGTTCAAAGAAAGGGGAAGAAAAGAAAACATGGAGTAGGTAGCAGTGATGACAATTCTAAAAAAATGAAGAAGAATTTAGTAGAAAGTGTTGATTCGGTGTCTAATGCAGCAGAGATGAGCTGTGATTTTGAGTCAAAAACAACAAAGAGAAAGAAGAAAAAGAATAAGAAAAACAAGAACAAATTTACGTTAGGAAATGATATAACAAGAAACCCTGGTGGGAAAAATTTCCAGAGGAAAGATATTAAAGTAAAAGAAACTTGTGAATCTGTGGAGGTACCAGTGAAATGTGAAAATGTTAAAAATCTAAAGAAAATGAAGGGAAAAGTCAACAGTAAGAAGAGGAAGCTTGCAAATGGGAATGGAACAATGGAAGACAGGGGGTCAGCTCAAAGTGTGAACAGTAAAACAAGTGAAGAGCAAAGTGATACCAAATGTGACAGTCCATCAGAAGTCAGTGTGAAGAAGAGAAAGAAAAAGAAATCGAAAACAGATACCAATAGTGAGTCCGAAAGTAAACGTTTTGACAGAAATAGGACTGATTTTCAGAGTTCAGATGGAAAGAATAAGAAAAAGACATTTAATCCAATGATACTGTCTGGTATGTTAACAACAAAATCTGAATCACAGAAGGCAGCAAGTAATGGTAAAAAGGGCAGCATCAGCGGTCATCAGGATGGAAATGAAGCCAGGAAGAAGAAAAAGAAGAAACAGAGAAACAACGATCTGGAAGAAGAAACTCATGAGGACTTACTCCCGAGGTCCCAGTCATCCCAGTCACTGAAGGAGAGGTTGATGGAGCAGCTGAATTCAGCCCGGTTCCGCTACATCAACGAACAATTGTACACCCACACCGGTCAGGAGGCTCAGGAAATGTTTACTGAGGATGAGGAAGCATTCCAGGTTTACCATCAGGGCTTCCAGACACAGGTCAACAAATGGCCTGTCAACCCAGTGGATGTTGTCATCAGAGATATCAAACAACTGTAGGTTTATACCACATCCCTGTAAATCACTGTATGTGTGCAGCTTTTATCTTGGTCATAACATTTCAAATTATACATTTATAGAAAAATAGAGACTCTATATTGGTAGCTCTACCCTCATGTGACTTATCAATATTATGGTTCAAAGGAAAACTGTATCAATTTGCACTTAATATAGTTTAATTCAATCAGTAACCAAAGACAATGTATATGTTACCACCTTCTTAAATATGTCAGCATCAGAAAGTCACACATTTTAAATAAACAATATAATATAGATATATAACAACTGGTTAAAATGACAAAATTTAAATATCAATAGTTTCATAAAACTGATACTGTGAAAATATATATAAATTAATTGCGGATATTAGGGCCGAGATCGAAAGTTCAATGTGTGACAAAAAACCGATTCAGTTTTCACCAAGATCCTCCCACCCCCCTTAAAACTAAATATGATGAATGTTGAAACGAATCGATTAACAAGTAAAAACATACAAGTATGAATAACACTCTCTATACCTTTTCTACTGTTTATTCACAATTGAAAGTGTACATTAAAACTATTAAATATTCATTAAAATGTAGTATTATTATGTGGTTTTTAACAGTCACTAGTATTTTTTCTTTTTCCACTAAAGTGTAATCGATGTCAAATGACAGAAACTTACGGGAGTTTTTACCCCTTCCCCCTAACTATTTGAATTTTGATTTTTATCTGACATCGATCCTTAACGAAATCATTCATAATAGACATACAGAGAAAATACGAAGAGTTATTGCACTTTCTTAGCATCAAATTATTTACCAAATTTTTTATTATACCCTGTGAATAAAATTTCTTCAAAAGATATATTTCTATCATACACAAAGTTTAATTAAAGATTTTGCAAAAACCTACATCACATGAGGGTGGAGAAACCTTTTTAAAAAGCTATGCTACAAGTCAAGACCAATGGTCAACGCCAACATTAGACACTGCCATGTTGGGAGCAGTGATTCTCACCATCACATCTTGTTTGAAAATGCTAGCATGAAAATATTATCAGAATAATGTTCTAATATAATTTGGATAACTTCTCTGTATTCTAGACCTCGTAACAGAGTGGTGGCCGACTTTGGTTGTGGAGATGCAAAACTTGCCAGAAGTGTTCCACAGAAAGTGCACTCGTTTGACTTGGTTGCACTGAATGATTCTGTGACAGCTTGTGACATGTCTCATGTGAGGTTTCAACATGAAAATTTAACATAAAAACTGCATAAAAGTTTTTTGGCTACTGAAATTACACATAGTGTAGTTGTACTTTTGAAAGTAAGAACAGTAGAGGAATTTGAATTGAGCTATAATTTTCCGAACTTCAGGTTCCCCTTGATAATGGGAGTGTGGATGTAGCTGTTTTCTGTCTGTCACTGATGGGGACTAACCTTACAGATTATCTCACTGAGGCACACAGAGTTCTGAAAACTGGGTGAGGAAATTGATGAGAGACTTCAGATCTAAAACTGATATTTAACAGGATAACTTCTCAATGCAGAAGAATTATAATTCTACACAGCAAAACTAATCAAACCTCTGCTTAAGTTTTAAACTTCTAGGGCATCAAGTACTGTCCTTAAGACTAGCTTTCCATTCCATATATTTCGTAATTCACCCGAAATCATTTGTAGATGCACATCACATCCAGTACTTGTCTATTTTTATCATGTCATTTTCAGTGGACAACTTAAAATTGCTGAGGTTGCCAGTAGATTCCAGAGTCTTCCACAATTCCTGCTGAAAATTGAACAGTTTGGCTTCTACCAACTGTCAAAGGTAAATGCCACAATGACATTCTCTGTCTTACTGTACTTCTTAAGTTCAAGTTGAATAAACTTAAGATAAATATTCATTTTATTGAACTTCTTTACTTATATGCAAGTTACATTTTTTAAAAATCATCAAAACTTTACAACAGCCTATGCGCGATCATAAGTTAAGATATTTTCTTAAGTTGTTTTCTTTCATCTAAATAAAAATGGTTACTCTCAAGCTGTTTCAGGACATTTTGAGAGAAAATGAAGACAACACACATTTTTAACTACTGGTACTTAAAAAGTAAAACAATTATATTTAGTAAAAAAAAATTTTTTATAACATATAAGAAGTTTTAATAGTAAAATTTTGCCAAGTGTTTATATTAAATCAATCTCTGAATTTGTAATGTGTAAACATGTACACCAGTTCTCCAGCTGCTTGAACTCTTCATAGGAGTATGCCAATTACTTCTGGCCATCATTTAGGTTACCCCAGCCAGCTAGAGGTTCAGCAGCAACACTATATATATATATATATATATAGTATTTATTTTCATAACATTTTATTTTGTACATTTATTTTTTATCACTGCAGGTAAATAAGGAGCATAGTCACATTAACAGAGGCTCTTACTTGTAGGAGTACATCTGTAGGAGTACATCTAAGTCATCCCTAATCATTATCTTTTTCTCTTTACAGGATACAACAAACAAAATGTTCTACATCTTTAATTTCAAGAAAAAGGGAAAACCTCAAGTCAAACCTCCAGTATTGACCCTCCAGCCTTGTGTGTACAAAAAGAGATAACACTCATTGATTCCTCAGGAAGAGTCGTTTTATTTGTTTAGCAGGATACAGCATTATGGGGGTTTGGTGGGTGAAAAATTTGACGACTTCAAGGGGAATGAAAGTATGTTATTAATTTTGATGGTTGTATATTGGCAATTTAAATTATATCTACTGTATAGATATAAAAAGGCTTAAAATTTGGTGGTTTTCATTTTGGAGATTTGGAACCTATCACCAAAACAGACCAAAATTAGCAACTCGCCAAAAATCACCCACAATGAGGTCTTGTTTTTACAATGGTGCAAAGAATGCAATATATGAATAAATAGTTTTAAATACAAGCATCTTTTTATCTTTTAAATGTCCATATCATCAGACTCCTCTCCTTTAGGGTTCAGGAAGTCACTGACCCGAACTCCGGTTTTGTTAATAGCCAAGATCGGTTTCATGGCTGCCATCATGCTGTTGTACAAATTTGGAAACAGAATTTCCTGAGCTGCCAGTAACTGCTTGGTTCTGTGTCTTTCCTGTAGATGAGAATGATAGAATATAAAACCATTTATTAATACCTGTCTAGTAGAATGTACTTGCTGCATAATACACAGGTAATAGAGATACGGGTGTTATAAAGAATATATGTGCATGTGTAAACATATTAAGACAAGCATAAACTAGGTTAACATAACATGACATATGATTTCTGCTAAATTTGGGGAGGGGAGAGACACGCCTATGAGCTATTCATGCCTTACTAACAGCTTTAAAAAGGTTACATAACAATATTACCTAGGTTCAATACGTTGGTTTCAAGATACATGTATGTCTGAGTTATTTCCCTTTGGAGAACTCTCGTACATAGTAAGGTGCAAAACAACTTGTTTACATGCGGGAATAGGTGAATGTGCTCAGTAAGTTTCTCATAAGCTGTTTCATCACCCAAATTTAACTGTTACATTCTACTATTTTCAAAGTGTGCAAAGAAGAATTGTAAAACTTGAAATTACCAAAATTGGGGGTTTACGTATTTAAGAGACCATTTTGCAAAATATCTCTGGTCAACTATGGTAAAATATGTTTTTTTGTTAACCTTAGATATAATTCTAAATATTTTAAAAGAAAAACTGGGATGTAAACAATTTAGATTTTGAGAATTTTTGAAAATTGCGATATTTTGTGATTTTTTCCTGAAGGATGTGAGCAGATTAAACAGCAATTGTGTATGTTTTCAATTGAATATCTTTAAAAATTCTCTCAGTAAATGAATATATATTGGTTTATGTAAATTATAGCATAATATGATGTGTTTTGGTGCATAAATTAATAAAACATGAGATTGTGCATCTTTGTGTTAAATTTTGGATTTGGGGGTATATGTGCTCTGTAGCACATAATATAAAAATAAGCCTGCTAAGGTTGGTCTAATATGGGTTTTTTAGTTAGTTTATGAGTAGTTAAAGTTATTTAGATGAAAAAAAAATTTGATTGACAGAAATTTCTAATAGTATTTACCTACCTTAAATACTTGGAATTCTTACAATATCATGTTATTCCGTTGCACCTACTTATCACATCTAGGATTTTACTTGCAAATATGGCATTGTATTTATGTTCCCACTTTAGCAAAACATTTCTTTTAATAGAATTTTATATTTCCTACATTAAATATTTAAAGAGAAATCAGTTTTAAAACATTTTATCATCTTTCCCACTGACTGTAAGAGCCACTCTGTCCCACTTAAGCATTCAAAGTTCCACTAAATGCAACTCCTACACAGGAGAGCTCTAATCTCGAAACTGGTGTATAGGGGGTAATAGATAATGGGCTCATTCTGGATTGTTATAAAAACACCTTTATGATGGGGCAAATTCCATACCTTTGGTGCTTCAAAACAAGCAGGACAATTTTCAGCAATAACTGGCAATTTATTCTGAAAGAATGAAATGGAAAACAAGTAAAGATACATGTATGCATTAACTAAAATTAACTATAAAGTGTTCAGATACTGCTATATACCAGTATTTCTTTTTCTACTTGTTAAATTGTGTTCTACCCAAATTGAAACGAAAAGTAAATGCCATAAATTGTAATGAATCCTAAGGGCCACAATGACCACATGGGGCTCACCAGTTTCTTTATGTCTGGTCTCAATAGTAACCCGACTATGAACATGTGTTTGTGAAACACAAATGCCCCCGATAATGGTCAATTCCAAAGATGGCCAAGGTCACAAGGACAAATATTTTGGTACCAATAGAAAGATCTTCTCACAAGAAATGCTCAAGTGCAATATGAGAGCTCTAATATTTACCATTAAGAAGTTATGACCAATGTCAATTTTGTAGAAGTAGGTGAAATGTCAAGGTCAACAGCCTTAGTATCCATGGAAAGGTCTTGTCACAAGGAATACGCATGTGAAATATCAAAGCTCTAGCACTTCCTGTTCAAAAGTTATTAGCTTAAGGTTAAAATTTTTAAAATGTAGGTCAAACTCCAAGGTCACAGGGTCAAAAATGTTGGTATCCAAGGAAAGGTCTTGTCACAAGGAAACTCATGTGAAATATCAAAGCTCTATCACTTGCTGTTCGAAAGTTAGCAAGGTTAAAGTTTCGGACAGAATTGCAGAATCTTTGATCTCGGGGTGGGGGAGGGGGTGTTAAAAAATACGACTGACTTTGCAAGCAAACACCTTGTGTAGAGCATTGAAAATAGCTCAGTTAATCAGAAATAATATCAAATATTCGGTTTTCTGAAGACGACAAATAGCCAATCTGAAGGAGTGAGCACTATTTCAAAATTTTAGTTTGCTTCACTTTCTTGGGGCACATGTTTGTTACAAGACTGATTACTCAACATGGAACCACATGAAAAGCTTACATCAGATAGGCAGAGATGGTCTACGGTTTATAAAAGACAAGAGACACACAGGCCTTATTGGTCACTTGAGTTAAAAGTATCACTAGTCCCAAGCGCTATGAAATCAATAATAATTTTCCTATTCCGCATATCTAAGTTAAATTCTAATATCCAGCAGCAGTATAAAACAAGATGTATTCTTAATATACAAAAGCTCCCAAAGGTACTCAAACTAATGGGAAGACTTTACATAATATATGTTTCATTAACACTATATGACTGTTTTGGTCCCAGCCAAGAGTCGGGACCCTAGGACTGCAAGATTCACTATTTTAGTTCATTTCCTTTTGCTTCTACATATGCATATAGTTTTTATACAGTACAAAATGTATCAGCAAAATTGAAGACAAAGTCTTTTATAATCACTATGGTAATGTTGCCTCCACCTTGGAACCAAAACCCCCGACCCTTTGGATCATGAAATTTACAATTTTTGGAAAGAGCTCTTTCTAAATACCTATTTAGTTTCAATTTAGTATTAATAGCATCATAGAAGATGTTTTACACATAAACAATATATGCCAAGTTTGGCCCTGCCCTTGTGTTAGAACCCCGGGGATCATGAAATTTTTAATTTTGGTAGAGACCTCCCTGCTGTTCATGACCATGCATTTAGTTTTTCTTGCAGATGTGCGGTTGTACAGAAGAAGATTTTTGAAAATTTGTCAGTTTTTACCCTGCCTCTAAGGCCCCAGGGGTGCAGGAGTCCTGAAATTACCATTTATGTCCTACTTGTCCCAGAGATGGTTCATACCAAATTTAAAAAGAATTAGAAGGGTAGTTATTGAAAAGATGTTAAAAATGTTAGATTCTTCATGGACGACACTGGACGCAGACCATTAGCAACAGATCACCTGATTAACTAAGGTGACCTAATAAACCGTTCCGAGTGAATTAAGTGGGTAAATGTGAAGAAGTTGAATACCTTTTCTGCAAAAAGTCGTAGATCTTTTTCTCTGACATACACAAAAGGCCTTATTACCCTCAAGTCTCCTTCTCTGGTTAAAAAAGTGAACATGTAAAAGTAAAAAGCAGTTATCTGTAAGCAAATCTATGAATCTGTTCATTTATTCCCCTTCAATTCATGGAACTGACAATCAGCAATGCAGCATACATTTACAAAATTTGTTAATGCCCATAAAAGATACTTATAGTACAAGAGCAAAGCAAAAATTACTGCAGCTGTCTCTTTCCTATGCATCCATTCATTATTTGTTCAATGTGTCACTTTTTAAGGTATCTACCAGTATTTTTTATAGTTGTAAATGGGATATATGGTGGATATTTCTGCATGATGAAATACTTACTCTACATCATAGTGAGCCTTCATTGTCCTCAAGATCCCATTGTGGAAGAAAGACATGAGAAAACTGAAAATATTACAATGTTGAGTCTATAAATGCAGTTTATACTAAAACAATTTCTGATGCCAGGCAGGACAGGATTGTCATCATATCTACATTTTATTTGGGAGTTAGTGGAGGCATGGTTGAATTCAAAGGCAAATTCAACACAAAGTCAAAACTGTTCATTATCAAAGAGGGTACACAAACAATCCTCAGGTAATAAAAATTGTAATGGAAAATTATTAAGTGAATTCTCAGAACAACAATTTGTTTCATATAAATGACATACACTAATACCTTTCACACAAATCATCCAAATGCTGTCCCAAAGCAAGAACATTGTAGTTATTTTTCCTGGCACAGGCATAAATCCTGCCACGCTTCATTCGACTACAGAAGCTGCAGATGGATGCACAATTCTCCAGACTCTGTGCCTGATCCATGATGCCTTCAACACAAGTGATCAATACAGGTTTTCATGAAAATACAATTCCTAAATAGAACCACTTTTATTAATTACAAAAAAACAAATTGTATCTTACTGTTAACCTTTTTTAAGTTGAATCCATATCTTACAATATGTAACCCATAATGCAGTCAGTCAGTGATTTTTCTTTTTTAAACTACCATCCCCTCCTTTTCGAGTGGGAAAAATCAAACTATTACATGTAGTTTACGACATTTACCCAGCTATATCAAGTATCAAACTGAAAATCCTGCACCCTTCCTTTCTTTATAGCCTGTTTCATGAATAAACCCCCCAATGTCAATTTTCAAAATTACTTGGTAATACTCACACTGAGACTCGTAATAGTACGGCACATTGAGACTGGCCAGGTACTGTTTGAGAGGACTGGGGTCATAGGAGGGAGTCTGAGGATCTACAGTTACTGCTCCAAATTCAAAACACAGTCCCTGTCATGACAAAGGTCCCAGTCAGAGACACATGGGTACTATTTAATACAGTAATACAGCGTAATCACCTGTAGAACAGAATGTGGTTCATCACTTACCTTTGCTTTACAGTAGAACTGGTATTGTCTGATGGTATGTAGCAGAGACAAAGAGTCCTTTCCACCAGACAGACAGACCAACACCCGGTCCCCATCACGAAGCATGCTGTAGTCCTCTACACCCTGTCATACATGTATGAGAATCTTCATTGGTATAAAGATTGCATTTAAGTGTTTATTTCATGAAAGCTATGAGTTTACAAGTTCTGTATCAATATGCATATGGAGAGTTGTCATTGCCTCAAAACACACACCTTGAGGAATTTTGTAAAGATGGGTTTGGGAGGAGAGAACCATTTACTTGCTGATGATTTCTTTTTTGATGAAAGTTCAGACCTGGCAGCACAAGTGGACTTTTTTCCTTCATCTGCATTAATGGACGTCTGCTTTATCCCTACTGTCTTGTCAATTTTTTTCTGTTTTGAATCTGAACAAGATCTACTCAAAGAACAGCTGTCTACAGTTTTCTTCTGTAAATCTCGTTTTCTTGATGTATTGATAAGAGGACACACAGTTTCTGGTGTGGACACAGAATTACTATCACAGATATCCCTTCTTTTTGTTTCTGTAATATCACATCCATGTGTTTCTCCTTTACATGATTTAAGGTCTTTATCACAGGAATTAGCCTGAGCTTCAGAATTTTCAGAATCACACTGTGCTATAACGCCATACCCTCTCTCTAAATCTTGAAGCAGTTTTTCTGAGAAGTCATTATGAGTGGTGGTCTCTGATTGGTTTATTGTTGTAGGGGCGTGCACTACCCCATCATTCTTCATCACCTCCAACACAAAGGGAGGTAACCCTAAAATTTCCCTGAGGGAAGGAGGGCAAAATAGCAGCTGTGAGGAGAAATTTGGAACGTTGTGTCCAGCCAAGATGTCTGCTGCTTCACTGGGTAGTAGGAACCAGCGGTACTTTTTAGCATGGTCATCAAACATATGGGTGTGGTCAGGTAACTGATACTTTGTCTAGAATTGAAATAATTCATGTCAAAAAGTTCAGATATTCATAAATAATAGGCCGGTGCTGCATTCATGTCATCAGTTTGTTAACGACTTGTTTGGAACTACGTGTATAAGTGTACTAATTTTAGCAGGAATTTTGAAATTTTAGCACCTTTGGCGCTGTTGAAAAAGCACTTAATCATTGTTGTACAAAACTGTAAAATCAGTTATAAATTATTGTACAATGGAAGTGTTATTTCATGATCAAGTCCAACAGTGCATCAAATAAGATTGTCATACATTCTAAATACATATTGCAAGTACACATTCTGTATAACATTGAAATGAAAGGTACATGTAGTTGTCTTGAAATATCTATGATAAAAATGTATCCAAATAAATTACATGTGTCTTTGTGAGACTTACCCTTACAGCCTGTCTGAAAAGTTCTTTGGACTTCTCAATACAATCCTACAAATGTATATGAAATCTATGGACCTGGGATATTAATAGCAAAGTAGACAGTTTCATAAAATAATTGCAACATACACTGTACAAACTTCAGTAAACAACATTTCGTGTTCAAATCATAATCAACATGCTTTTGTGAAAAGTGACTGTAGACAGCTTACAGTATAATCAGTAGGGAGGGGTCCTTTGACAATATTTGGAGGAACTTTGTAATGCATTTCTCCTGATCTGTAGGAAATGTGTCCCAGCCACTTCCTGTCTTTAAACACCTGGAAATCTTTCTGCCTCCATTCTCCAGTCTCAGGATTAAACATATACTGTAAAATATAGGTACTGATTGTCTAATGAACACCAAGATACATGTACATATACATAATAATATCCTTTAAATATCTATGGATGAGCAAATTAATTGCGTGAATGAAGTTCAAATAATGATCATATACAATGGCAATGTCTTCTACAATTCAGAGAAGAGATTGGGAGGTATGCTGGAAGATCCCTAACTCTACAATGTAGGGAGAAGATGTGCCAGATCATTCCTCACTCTATAATATAAGAAAGAAGTGTGTCAGATCATCCCTCATTCTTAATATAAGGTGGTGTACCAGATTGTCCTTCAGTCTATAATATAGGGAGGAGGTGTGTCAGACCATCCCTCACTCTATAATACAGGAATGAGGTGTGTCAGATCGTCCCTCACTCTATAATATAGGGAGGTGTGTCAGATCGTCCCTCACTCTATGATATAGGGAGGTGTGTCAGATCGTCCCTCACTCTGTAATATAGGGAGGTGTGTCAGATTGTCCCTCACTCTTTAATATAGGGAGGAAGTGTGTTAGATCGTTCCTCACTCTATGATATAGGGAGGTGTGTCAGATCATTCCTCACTCTATGATATAGGGAGGTGTGTTAGATCGTTCCTCACTCTATGATATAGGGAGGAGGTGTGTCAGATCGTTCCTCACTCTATGATATAGGGAGGTGTGTTAGATCGTTCCTCACTCTATGATATAGGGAGGAAGTGTGTTAGATCGTTCCTCACTCTATGATATAGGGAGGAAGTGTGTTAGATCGTTCCTCACTCTATGATATAGGGAGGAGGTGTGTTAGATCGTCCCTCACTCTATAATATAAGGAGGTGTGTCAGATCGTTCCTCATTCTGTAATATAGGGGGGAGGTGTGTAAGATCGTTCCTCACTCTAATATAGGGGGGAGGTGTGTAAGATCGTTCCTCACTCTATAATATAAGGAGGTGTGTCAGATCGTTCCTCATTCTGTAATATAGGGGGGAGGTGTGTAAGATCGTTCCTCACTCTATGATATAGGGAGGTGTGTCAGATCGTTCCTCACTCTATGATATAGGGAGGTGTGTTAGATCTTTCCTCACTCTATAATATAGGGAGGAGGTGTGTCAGATTGTCCCTCACTCTATCATATAGGGAGGAAGTGTGCTAGATTGTTCCTCACTCTATGATATAGGGAGGAAGTGTGTTAGATCGTCCCTCACTCTATAATAGAAGGAGGTGTGTTAGATCGTCCCTCACTCTATAATATAAGGAGGTGTGTCAGATCGTTCCTCATTCTGTAATATAGGGGGGAGGTGTGTAAGATCGTTCCTCACTCTGTAATATAGGGGGGAGGTGTGTCAGATCGTTCCTCACTCTATAAGATAAAAGTGTACCAGACTGTCCCTCACCTGTGGTAGCAACTTCCATCCTTCTTTCGCTACAAGTTTAACAGCCTCTAAAACAAATTGCACAGTCTCCTCATCCATAAAGTATGGAAGATTTATCCTGACAAAACCTGGTCTGCAATTGTACAAAGATGATTCCATAATAAATAAAACTGAAAAAAGAACGGAGGAATTAATAGTTATCTCCCTTAAACAATTTAACAACCGCGTTTGGTTTTACCTGATTATTTCCCTTTGTGAATACTCTCTATATCTCCTTAAGTGTGTCCTATCCAGCCTAGTGTCTTCTGCTAACAAATTCTCAATCTCAGCAGATGTTCTTTCATCTAATCCTAGTAAATCCTGCAACAGTGAACTCCAACAGCTGAACAATTTATCTACAGTGTACTCTTGAAAGAAGGAAATAATCTTTGGGCTGTTCCACAATATTAAACAAGGTGTGTGTTAGACAGCAGATTTTATAACCCCCCCCCCCCCCCATCCATCCACAAATTTAATTTTTTCTTCAACCGATACCACCTACATAATTGAATTCTTAACATATCAACCACCCATTAAACAGAATCAACTGAATATGTGATTGTTCTTTCACATTGATATATATAACACCCGGTAGTGATATTGTACTGTACTGCAAGATGTATTTTCTGGTTTTACAGACACTTTATTTATTTGTCATAATCTTTGCAACAGACACCCGCCTATCAAACCTGACTTAGATACCATATTTTGATCTCAAAACCGTTAAAAATGGCCCCATGTTTATGTTGAACATATTTTTGTTTCATCACTTGTTAAGGACTATGGAATTAACTGAAATCAAAATAAAAAATAACAATTATTTACAGTTGTAAATTGCCACCACTTATTTTTTTAAAAGATTGCATAAAATCTAGTTTCTAGAGTTACTTTCATTTTTGAAAGCAGTCTGTATTTGCTCTCTCCAACAATGAATGTCAATATTGAGCAAATGATAGAGTGATTATGTTTGTAATGAAGAGTGAGTAAGAAACTATGATGTATCAAACTGGTAAATAACTACACTTAATTCCATCATTATCTCTATATCAAGCATATACAATTCTTGATCTGTTCACACTACCATCACATATCAATATAGAAACTGGATTATCCCCCCCCCCCCCCCCCCCCCCCCCCCCCACACACACACACACACATATTCTGGAACAACCCTTATAGTAAAATTAAGACAACCAACACACCATTGCATAAGGTCCAGCACATGCACATCCTCCTCTAGCCTGGATTCCAAACAAGTCATTCAATAAACTGGCTACGTAATTGTGGTGAAGGAACCTCCCTGCCTCAGGGTTGTAAACCAAGAACGAAAACACTGGAAGACTGTTCTTATTCCCTGAGCCCAGTAATACTAAATTCTCACAATGCTGTAGAGTCTCTAAAGCAATACTGTAAAGAAATTATAATCAATAAGTTACATTCTCAGAAAATCATAACCTGGATAAATATTGGATATTTATACAGGTGATTCTCGATTGCTCTAACTTCAATCTCAAAGTTTTTAATCTCTCAAAGAGAAGCTCCAGTCCCAATTTTTTTCTCTATAAAACCAAAAACATTCACTCTTGATCTCTCAAACTTTCCACCATTCAAAGTTCTTGATCTCTGGGTTCCATTACACCTATTTCACTACATTGAAAGTCTTGAAAACTTGAAAAATCAGTTGTGAATACAAGTTGTCAGTCCAGCAGTTACTTACTTAGAGGGGGGCCTTACTTGGTAAAATCAAATAGATTGCATGGGAAGTGTGTACTGTTAATTGTGTGTTTACAATATATATACTACTTGGTCACTGTAGGTGTTTTAAAATTACACAATCAAAATCATTTAATTTTAGCACTGAATACAGTATGAACACATTATTTCGAGACTATAATTTTGAGACATAAAAATCAGACAATTATTTCAAAAAGAAAGAAGTATTAATTACAGTTATCACAAAATACAAATAAGATATGAATTGAATCTGACTTTATCACAATATCAGGATGGAAATTCTCTCTCAATGACTTCTTTCACAAGAACAGAGTAGAGATACCCAGCAGTCTCTTTGTATAAGATTTGAATTATATCAAGGTGGATTGCCAATTTGCAGATTTAAACCCATAAAAACTTGAACTCTTGATCTCTTGAAATTTTAAAGAAGTCCCATGAACTTTTAGTAATCAAAAGTCACTTGTACTCACAAAATACAGAGATTTCATATTCAATCGGTAGAGAATGAAAATGCTCCAATATAGAATTTGCACCTGTGAAAATGTTCCTCCTTCTCCATGATTGTTTGTTCTGACACTGCATTTTTGAGCTGGAACACTAGGCCTGCTCTGATGGATTCAACAATAGCTGGTGTTCCTCCTTCCTCGCGAAATTCAGGTTCCTGTAAAAACCTGTAGTTTTCTCTTCTCACCTGAATTAAGTCAATATAAATTCACTTAGATGTACATGCATGTATATATGAACATATATGAACAACCTCAATATGTTGAAGGTAACAGAACTTTAATAAAAACTTTGGAGACATACAGGGTTTGAAATACTGTAAACCAACGCATTCGAGAAATTTTTGCAAGGTTCAAGAGAACCACTTCATCGCGAATATTTCTCACTGCAAACCAGAACTTTAACATTTCTTCTACATTTAAGATTATCTTAGTTGTGAAAATTAGTCATCATGAACCAGTTCATCATGAGTAAGTTGCTAAATAAAGTCATCACGAGTAAGAGTCGGTTTACAGTAAATTAATTTATAAAAGTCAAACATCACTTTGTTTTAATTCATGCTTCATATACATGTACACGAAATGCATGTACTGTGTGATGTTGTAATACATGAATTTTATATCTACATGTATCAGCAAAAATTGTGATTATGATAAATAAAGTACAGCAAGTGGATAATGAAAAAACCCTACAGCAGGAATCCTAACTCATGATCTAATTTTCTTCCATTCTACAACTTCCACTTCCACATTCTAAATGCAATATGCCTTAAGCAGATTAAACCGATTACCAGATGTAATTCTGATATTGTAGTAATCTCTGGATTACTGTAAACCAACCTTATTTGTGACGACTTTTATTTCGCGAATAAAAGTTGCTTTACAGTACATGCATGTGCAGATCAAAGTGACTCCTGCTTTAGATAACTACAGAGTCTGGGATAAGTAATTGCTATTCCAACGACCTATCACATATCTTTTATGAACATGCAGGTAGACTTCAGTGAACACACTACAGAAATCTGAAGTTCAAAGAAAAATAGAGTAGATTGACTGACCATGAAAATATTGGAATGATTCTTACATAAAATACAGTTCCTCCACCACAGTTTTCCGGCACTTTGTTCCTGAACAGTTTCTTTTTAGCAACCAGTATTCCTACAATAAAATCTCATCCAATGAAACATGCTATATACACAGCACATTCACTGTACTACAATGTGCATGTATCAATGATGAAGGTAACAATCCTTGTCCAATTTATAAAAAGCATTTTCTATGGTAGAATCCTTACTCCATGACATGTTTATAAATATAAATTGTGCTACTGATTAATTCTATATTCATGACATGTACCTGGGGTCTGCACTCCTCCCACAAACTTATGGGCCGACATAAATATCGCATCTTTGTAAACGTAAGGTTGATCCTCACCACTAAATGTTAACAGAATGAGTCATTAAGGACGGGTCAAATGTATTTTCTTTCATGTTTAAATACACCATTTTACATCTACAGGCATTTAAAAGACATTTCATCCGATTACAACAACCCCATTGCATTTTCTTTTTTGTTGCTAAATACACTGTAGTTCAATATAGTTATACAATTGGTTTGCAAGGAATAAAATTACTGAGTATAGCAGGGTTTCTAGCCAGGTGTAAAATTTACAATAAACATATCTCATCGTTCTTACCTAGTCAACACTGGATTCATGTCAATTTTGTACAATAAACATATCTCATCATTCTTACCTAGTCAACACTGGATTCATGTCAATTTTGACATAAGGAGCTGCTGTTGCATAATCCCAGAAAGCAAGGGCTCCATGCTTATGAAGACAGATAGTGATGGAATTGACATCCACTAAAACTCCAGTAACATTTGAGGCAGCACAAAAACACCCAATGAGAGTCCGACCAGAGGACTGCCAATGCTGTGATACATAAAAATAAACAAGAGAAATCCAAAACAAACTCTGTAAAAATTTGTTTATTTGAATAAATTGAATTATTTACAGAAGCAGAAGGCATGAGACACAAATAAATCATAATCTTGCATGGAAAAGCTAATTATTTTCATGTTGGCCTTTGCTGTTTTCAGTCTGTATGTTTGGTAGTTTTCTTCTTAAAATCAATAGTTCGCTTTTCATCGCGCCGATCAATAAAAAAGCTATTATTTTTAATAGAAAGTTTAGGCAGTTTGGAATTTAAAGACGGAAAAAGCTGATTTTTCTTAGTTGACCTCGTGAAGGAAAGTACCTCAATTCAAACTGGAAATTTGTGCATAAATGATCTGGAGGTTTATCTTGTATATGTCTTTAACAATAATTGCATTTTAGTACCTGTAATTTATTTTCCAAATCTGCAATGCTTATGCTACCACTTCCATCTTCCTTAATTCTAACAATCTAAAATACATGCACATTTAAATATATTAAAAATGCAACAAAATGAGTTAACAATATTTGATCTACTGTACATCTATATATTGGTAGGTATTTTCTAAATATCTTCCAGATATTATAATTGGGTGTACTAACCACAGCATTTATGCTTATCCATGGCAAGAAGCTGGAGTGGTGTTCATAGGGGCCGACAAATACAATCTGGGGAAAAACATTGTTAATACACTGTAGTTCAAATATTCAGTAAGCATAAATTTCTCTCAAATTCAGAATTTTTTTTCAATTAATTAAATTTTATAATAAAGTTATTGATTTTAAATGGTAGTATACATTTCCAAACCTACTGGTGATCTCTCCATATCAAGTGCATGAACAAGCTTGTGAACTGCTGTGGTAGTCCCACTTCCACAAAAGATCACCGAATCGTGTTCACTAGCATGAACAGAGTTCCGAACAATATCCCTGCCAAAACATGTACATAAGACTAATCATTCTTATTTACTGTATACCTAGAAAGTTTTCATCAGTGTCAATTTTGCTTGGATGCATTGAAAATTGATTTTGCTCCATTTCAAATTTGCAACAAGCGTACCGCAAACGGTACACAATACGCCCGTGAAATGCTTACATAGGGTGTTTTTCTTGTGCTATAATTTGTATAACTTTGCTTCAGGTAGTATCAGCCATCATGAGGCTGTGACAAACTTTCATAAGAATAAAGGGTCTTAGCATAAACTCTGTACCATAATACGTCCCGTCTAAAGACGGGCGTATAAAAAACCATTTGTTACTAATAAGGGTAAAAATTAAAATTTGCCTATTCAGGATGAAGACGAAGATAAAACTGTCGCTAACACTTCCCAATATACAATGCATCAGAGTTTATATTCACCTTGCTTCGTGTCTGTATAGTGTTGTCTGAAGAGAAGTCAAACTTGTTGTTGTATGAGTGTTTCCATAATCCGGCAGAACCTCATTCTGGATATAATCTTCAATAAACTTCAGGGCTCTTTATTTTCCACAATTGAAAAAAATACAAAATTAATTGTAATAAAATTACACTGAATGTTACCATAATCTGTCCATATAGCAAACACTGCAAGTGACCCCCCAAGAGATGCAAACCTACACATAGCATATAAACCAGAATACCTCTGGAGGTTCATGGTTTCAAAATGAATACATACATGTATAATATAGCACTGCTTACATATGAGCGTGTACATCCTTTATATTAATCACACAATAAGCAATCAGGCTGGTGAATCTAACTGAGGTCTGAGGATAGAACTTCACGAAGATACCATTCTCCATTTCTGACACTTTGCTATGCTTGCACCACCGACAAAACCATAGTGAAAGCAGCAAGCTGTCTGAAGAGTAGTTCTCCAAGTGAGCTCTGATTACAACATTAGCTGCAATAATGTAGCCCTCTCTGATTTTTTTTTAGGGAGAGGGCTACAACTCCTTAGGATCTCCGTAATGGTGCAAATGCGGGAGTGATTCACTCCCGCAACATTTGCGCTCATTCTAAACATTTCCTGACTTTCTTTACGTAAATAAAATGATATTCTATGTTTCTTAGTCAATATATAAATTTACAACCTGCAACTTAAGATTTGTGAGGCTCTATTCTACCGTTTTCAACAATTTCGATAAATTCCAATTTCTCGATTCATATTTGTGCGCCATGTTTGATGTACTGAAGTTTCAACTTCCGATTGTCAAGTCATTTGCATATGCCATATAAGGTAGTATTTACATCAATGGACAAGTATGGAGGCGAAAGCTATTTCGTCGGTATTGAAAAGGTTTGAATTTAATATCAAGTTAAAAACCGAACAGCAGAGTGTAAATTCTATCTGCAACAATATGATTTTTCTTTCTTTGTCGAAGTGGCTCGAGTAACTACATTTTCGCGCTGATTGTCAATTTAGGTTTTTCATTAGATCCACCTACGAGATCTCGCGATAACAAGCATGGCGGAGCAGACGAAGAATTTTGCATGCTGTACATTATATTTAATGATAAACACCTTTATTAGACATGCCCAAGCACAAAGTTGGTACTCCTTTTGGTGTAAACAACATTTGGGACTAATACACAGAGTTTATTATCGGTTATTCATAAAATTATTTTGCACCATTATGGAGATCCTATGGAATTGTAGCCCTATCCCGAAAACGTCAGAATAAAAAAAAATTGGACAGGGCTACATTATTGCAGCTAATTACAACATGTGTGAACATAATGTAAAGTTAAATATTGATCAGGGGAAAGTTAGTAAAACTCCCATTCTGCACACAAGGGCCTGTCATGAAATATTTGCATTCTTTTATATTTGCATTCTTTTTATATATGACCCTTCTCTATATAAAATAAGATTTTTTTTACATAGAGAAGGGCCACATATAAAAGAATGCAAATATTTCGTGACTGGCCCCTGTGTTCTGCACTGCAATAACCTGATTGCTTAATTGTTGACTAATGCTGCACAAACCCCTATTATGAATCAATAGAAAACTAGTATCATTCTGCAACATCATAATCCTCTGTCTGCATGTGAGTGTTTATGGTCTTTATTTTGATGTCTTAATACATGAATATAGGTATGATAAACTGGTGGAGTTTTCTCTGCACCGGACCAGTTTAATGACTAGAGCTTACAGAACACTGGAAAAGTTCAAGGTTGTTTTACATGCTTTACTCTATATCTCGATAAATTGTTTAGCTTCGTTTACCAGTTACCAAACCGGTCTACTAGAAGCTTTGAAAAGTATACATGTATGAAAGATTTCATGTTGACATGTTGACCTAGTACCAATGCACCATCCCGTGGTATCTTTTGCATTACAGTGGAGTATTAATTATATGTACTTATACTACCTTTACTACTATTACATGTATGATGTAGTGTTGTTATGTACATGTATATATTTTTTATCTTATTTTTTTCAGTGTATATTTCTGACTGTTTTGCATTAGGGTACACGGTGGTACTTACATGTAATAGAGGGCGAAGCCCTCTCACGGCCCGAAGGGCCGTGAGAGCGGAGTTCTCCCTATAGGTAACACGTATATACATGTTTAAAAGGAAAATATAGGAAAATAATGAAAAATTAAACCATACCTATGGAACTTGAAAAGTTTGGTACCAATGGCGTCGATTCGAATATTAGCGCGTGGACATGTATTCCTCCATTTTGAATCTCGTCTACCCTAGTTCACGTCGTTCTGAGATGTTACATGTACATAAAATCCGTAAAAGCAAGTAAATCTTATTTTCTTAATCATATACAATCACTCCACGATTAACGCCATGTTTTTTGTTGTGGTTCAAACGCTATGTTTGTAAATTTGCTAAATAACGACGCTGAATATGACGTCACAATGTACTGTTTACATCGATTGCGTTATATTTCCTGCGTTCAATATATAGGCAGATCAAAATGCTTTGATACAGCTCTGTCCTCGTGCTAACTTCGGGTTATTTTTGTCCTGTTTTGGATATAGATACTAATGCCAAAACTATTTTGCTTCGCCCTCAAACATGGTCACGCCGTAAAACATATTACAAATAAGTATTATCATGTTCAAAATGTCTCATGTATGAACATTGTTCATACTAATAGTGCATATTGTGCTCTTGTTTTGTTCTTTTCTTTTTATCATCATTTTTTTTAATAAACATTGCACATTGAAATGTTAACAATCATGTATGCTGTATGCCCGAGACCCTCTCGGCGAGAGGGCCCTAATTTGAAAATAAATCATATTCTATTCTATCCATACCTTCCTGAGGCAATATAGTCCACATAAGTCACTAAAATCATAAAAAGAATAAATTAATACCACATAAGCAGTTAGATTTTAACGACATAACTTCACTACACACCTAAGCACAAGATAACTTATTGAATTTAACTGAAAATGTAACCGTATTAACCTTTTCTTAATCCAAAAGGTCCACTAAAAATTTTGTCTTTCCCTATTACATTCTCCCGAATGTATTCTAGAAGATGTTCTTTTGATTCTGTATCATCTAAAATATGTTCAGACATCAGATGTTCTTTTGGTAACGAGTAAAACTGACGATTTCTAGCATCATGTGGAGTTTTCTCCATGACTGCCTCCATCTTGTTTGTCTCCGTCACCAAAATGTTTGAAGCATCAGGCGTTTCGACTCCCAGACGTTTCGACACCTTTCTTCTTGACATTAAAGGGACTGGTTCACGTTTTTCGAAAGAAATGTTTTTCATTTTTGATGTTAAAAATTAAAAATATAGCTCATTTAATGTTGACAACCAAAACTTGGACCGTCTGAATGCAAGGATAAGAGCAGAACAATTTTATAGTATTGTACATAATTCTAGTTGTAACACAATGATGAAATATATGCAACTGCGGTTCATTAGGTGATGAGATTCATTTTTTTTATTAAATGTGAAAAGCTTGTTGATGAAAGAAAATCTTTTTGTGGTGCTATAGAAAAAACGTTAAATTTTTTACTAAACTCAATGATGAACACAAATTCATTTACATACTATGTTCTGAAGAGCCATCTATTCTAAATATAACTGGGAAATTTATTTTGAACAATATATGACACTGTAGTTATGTGTTATGTAATCACTTCTTTCTTTACTTGTATATGTATATGTACATTATTTGTATGTATTTTCATGCTGCCCCTTGAGGGCCCTTGATTGGAAAATAAAATATATGTATTTCAGCATTCACATAGAATCATTGAATAAAATTGCAACATCATTGATTTAAGCCCCTCTCCACTGTTGTTGTGAGGATACATTACTTAAGATTAATTCACAAAACTAGAATTAATTAATGATTTTTCAGTAATTTATAGGAAGTGGCGTGGTTGGTTATCATGAGGGAGGGTCCGGGGGGGGGGGGGGGTCGTTGTTTGCATTCCCGGACATGTTTTTAAAAAGGAAATGGATTCAAACACTCATTGTTTTTAGTCGCAAAATAACCCCAAAGATATTTGAAAAATGTTTTCAACCCGACCGAATTCCATCGATACAGTCGTATATTTAGGACATGCAAATATTTTTTTCCTTAAATTCTTATATTGGAAAATATTATCTCGTTCGCACGACTGACTTATTTTCTCGTTCGCACGACTTATTATCTCGTGCGAACGACATAATTTCCTTATTTTTTAAAAACTTTTATTTTGTGTACTCATTTTTAAATACCAATCAGGACTGTATATTTCTTTAATATGAAATTCCACTGTGTGATCATGAAAACTCTAACTTAAATGACATTCAACAGCTATAGCAACATTCAACTTTATATAATTGTGTTTTGAATTAAATATTTACATATGTTTTGCAGTAGGTGCTATATGCTTTCTGGATGACTGATACCTTTTTTATGTTATCATGTATCATTGGTTTAAAGTCTTCAATACCCAATGCCTCTACCAATACGTAGAAAGCCCTAACTTAGGGTATTTTGCATTGTACGGGGTGGGGGGGGGGGGACGAATAATTTCATATTCAAACAAGGTTAAGTTTAACCATGAGTGAGGGGTGCAAAAACCCAAGCGAGACTCATTTTAAATGCATGGTTTTTTGGTGTGAAATAATCTTATAAGGGACATAAACTATATATAACCATTCAATTGGTCAATCATGATGTTCATCACGAAAGTGCAAGTGAATTCACGCACATCTTTCATGCAGAGAATGAATAATTTTAAGGATAATTCAAGTTGCAGAATTTACACTCTCATGACATTTTTTTTTAACTTTGACGCCACCACCCTCGCTCAAAGAAATCAAAGAACATATTTTTGATAGATATTTAAATGTGTACATGTAGTTCGGTTCTTTTATTTTGCAACGGTCCTGTTGTTTTTCGAAGAATTAACTAGTTGATTCCATTTACACAAAGAGTACTATATTAGAGGCACATCATTAAAATTTCCAACTTTTCCCTCATCCATGAAGTCAATTTCTGAATACCATAGACTTTGGTCAGTTAATTATATAGTAAGTGTAAAGTAAAAAAAAGAATACAAAAACTTATCTCGGCGAACCACATAATAGTCGTGCGACCGAGATAATTATTATGTCGTGCGATAGAGATATTATGTCGTGCGCCGAACGATGTCGTGCGAACGAGATAATAAGTCGTTCGAACGAGATAATATCTCGTTCGAACGACATAAAATTTTGCCAACATAAGAAGGAAAAAAATATTTTCATGTCCTAAATATACCACCGTACATCGATTTTTTAAGTAATTTTTTTAAATAGCACTAATTCAGTACCTGTTCTCCCTCACATATTCCAATGGTTAGTCTCCGTTTTTAGAATAATAAATTTTATTGAGAATTTAGTATTTTAATCAGATTTGTGGTTTGCAGTCGATTATATTAAATTTGTACCCGATGCCATATCACGTATGCCTAATGTTTACGTATATTTAATATTGTCCCGGTAATATGACTTTTACAAATGGAAATAACAAGTGCGTATTTAGATCCGCCACTGTCCGTCTTATCATGACGTACGTCAAAACGCAGACATGACGTCACACATCATCTTAGCCTGCCTTTCATAAACATCGCCTAATGGTGCACTGAACTTTGGAGCTAGGAAGCCACAAGGTTAGGATGATAATCCAAGTAAGTTCACAATCATATTCCAAGGTGTGACTCTGCTAGATCTCAGCCATTTTTGATAAGGGACTTCTGGGATTGGCGTCAAAAATTTTTCCTTGTTAGAGGTTTAGATTTAGCTCGGATTATTTCCCGCGCTCTAGGTAGCCAGGACAAAGAAAAAATGAAAATAAATTTTTCACCCCAAAACTATATATATTCTATTAAAGGAGGTTATAAGAAAGTCAAATCACCAAATGTTTTAATTTTTTATGTAAAAACAAAAATTTTAACACGAGTCAAAAATCTGAATCTCAAAAAATGTTTCTGTCAATATCAATATAAGAATTTCATTGAATATTGCCATAACATATTTAAAAAAAAACCCAAATAAAATAATAATGAAGGCTTGTTTTAATTGCATTTTATTCAGACTATTACATTTACAATATTAAACTGAAAGTATGCAAATATTACGAGTTATCCTTGGACACGAAGGTCACCCCGCTTAAGCTCCTCTTCCAGTTTGTAGGTGTAAATTGCAGCATCCCCGCAGTACTTGACGTTGAACCATTCTTCATAACCTGGTACCTGTACAATATCACAAAAAAGAGTGTAGCATAATCCTATTCTTATGCCCTTGACCTTTGACCTTAAAACTAAACAAGTTCAGGAATTTCATCCTCTCCCTTGTGTAAACAGAGTTCAAATTATAGAATAAATGAACTATAACTTTTTAAAAAGCTCAGCAATATATATGCACCTCTATATAACAAGCAAAAGCAAGGTTAAGGTTAAGATGAAAGGTTACATGACATTTATATATTAGTTATAAATATAGATAATACCTGAGAAATTATTTGCCCACTATACCAGGTTACTTCGCCATCAGTGTCAGTGAAAGCATGCTGCACCTTTTTGCCAACAACTACAGGAACTTGCTCATATGTTTTTCCTGCTGCAGCACAGAGTGACTTTTCAACAAGAGACATAATGTTTTCTAGGAGTTCCTGAACTGACAAGTTCACCCTCTTCTCACCCACTTTTTTCGAGAATGAATACACATTTCGATCATTAACTTTCTGATGAAACACATTCTTTCGAAACAACAGCTGAGTTTTCAGTGCAGATATTTTGTCCTTCTTGGTTTTAAGAATGCTAAGTGCAGTAAAAAATAATTAACCTCATCCTGAGACTGCCAGAGCCCCCAGATTTGAATGTCATTGACATAGGATTCCATTTTTTGGATTCTTCTTTCTTCTTTAGCTGCCTCCTCTGCTAACTTTTCATGTAATTTCCTCCTAGTTTCTTCACGAATAATATGCAATCTGTGCTGATAAGATTTCCTAAGTCTCTTCACACTCTTCCTTGCACTTGCACAGATTTCTTTTCTTTCACTTTCGTCCTTGATCTGTAGCTATTCCATTGTTCGATTGTTGCAAAACGACAACATAGCCTCGCTAGTAATCAGAGAAATATTCGGTTTCTCTTGGAGTAAACGGTCCAGTTGTCCAAACAGTCTCACTGAACTTATTGTCTTTTGGAGTAGCTTTCAACTTTTCCTTCAAATCATTTTCAACATCGGCCCATTTCCCACCAGGAAGGTAATCTTGAAACAGTCTGCATTACACGTGTTAACGATGGGAGCATAACTTCCAATACTGCAATGACCTGGTCGTCTGTGTCACTAGGAGTTACAAGCTTTTGATATATTGCAGATGAAGCAAGATGTTCTTCGCTTACAAATGACAGAACAACAGATCCAATTATGAAATTTCTAAAGTTAATGTTTTGAAGGTAGTTGATCATTTCAACATAATAAACTTTCATGTCAAGAATGGATACATCTTTACTTTCAATCAAACACCACAGCGGCTTTGTAATTTGAGTTCCGAAACTAGTCCATAAGAGCCCTACAGCCACCCAAGTATTCTTGAATGCCAAGGTCATGTTTAACAGCTTTTAGCAACCTATTGCTGTCCCCTCCATTCAGAAAACTTACCACAAAATCAGATAGGAAGAACACACTGGCTGAATTGCTGAATAAGATATTAAACCTATTCTCCCTGAATCTTTCCAATGGCGAAGCTGCAATGCAAGCCTTTCTCTTTTAAATAGTCGCTGACTAAAACCATAAATTGTCCATGAGCACCATTCTTTTCATCCCCACCCCTAGAGAAAGCTTTTGATGATGTCCGCACAAGTCTTGTTGTTCCAGATTCGTTTCCTTTCTTGAATGAAGGGTCAAAAATTGGTGGTTTTACTTTCAAAAATTACATTCTCTGTCTCCACTAAAGACTTTTCTGCTGCTTCAACAAGATGCACAAGAACATGCAAAGAACAGAAAAAGTTACACAGTCTACTTAACTTTGTTTTTTCATCATCGCTCATGTCATTCCAAGGTAATTGTTCCCTTAGTACCTCTGTTCGAAATTCCTGTAATAAATCATTAAATTTCATTTGCGTGCTTGCTCGGTCTGACATTGTTGCGACAATGTTTTTCATAATTGCTTTCGAATCATCATTATTAGCTGTTTCACTTGATTCATCTATATCTAGTCTAGGCCTAGTGACATTAGAGCTCGCAGTACGAGCCAGTACTTTGCTGGCTCGCTATTAGACTAGATTTTGATCATTTAAAGTGAAAAACAAAATTTGGAGGAAAATCGTGAATCAGTCCCTTTAAAGGTTTTACTTTGGACATCAGTGGCGGATTTAGGGGGTTGGGGTCATCCAGGGGAAGCCCCCCACCTCCCCCATGGAAGGTTTTAATTTCATTTGTTGTGAACTTCAACTATATTTTGTAATCTTCTAAATTCAGTACAATACAATATTTTTATACCCCCCGCAACAAGTTGTGGGGGGGGGGGGGGGTATACTGGAATCGGGTTGTCCGTCTGTCTGTCCGTCCGTCTGTAGACGCAATGGTTTCCGGACTCTAAAGCATTATCCTTTCCACCTACCGTCACCATATCATATATATGGACTACCCATGGGATGAAGATGTTCCCTATCGATTTTGGGGTCAAAAGGTCAAAGGTCAAGCGCACTGGACATCGAAGTAGCAATATGGTTTCCGGGCTCTAAAGCGTTATGCTTTCCACCTACAGTCACCATATCATACATATGGACTACCCATGGGATGAAGATGTTCCCTATCGATTTTGGGGTCAAAGGTCAAGCGCACTGGACGTCGAAGTAGCAATATGGTTTCCGGGCTCTAAAGCGTTATCCTTTCCACCTACAGTCACCATATCATACATATGGACTCCCCATGGGATGAAGATGTTCCCTATCAATTTTGGGGTCAAAAGGTCAAAGGTCAAGCGCACTGGACATCGAAGTAGCAATATGGTTTCCGGGCTCTAAAGCGTTATACTTTCCACCTACAGTCACCATATCATACATATGGACTACCCATGGGATGAAGATGTTCCCTATCGATTTTGGGGTCAAAAGGTCAAAGGTCAAGCGCACTGGACATCGAAGTAGCTATATGGTTTCTAGGCTCTAAAGCGTTATCCTTTCCACCTACAGTCACCATATCATACATATGGACTACCCATGGGATGAAAATATTCCCTATCGATTTTGGGGTCAAAAGGTCAAAGGTCACGCGCACTGGACATCAAAGTAGCAATATGGTTTCCGGGCTCTAAAGCGTTATCCTTTCCACCTACAGTCACCATATCATACATATGGACTACCCATGGGATGAAAATATTCCCTATCGATTTTGGGGTCAAAAGGTCAAAGGTCACGCGCATTGGACATCAAAGTAGCAATATGGTTTCCGGGCTCTAAAGCGTTATCCTTTCCACCTACAGTCACCATATCATACATATGGACTACCCATGGGATGAAGATGTTCCCTATCGATTTTGGGGTCAAAAGGTCAAAGGTCAAGCACACTGGACATCGAAGTATCAATATGGTTTCCGGGCTCTAAAGCGTTATCCTTTCCACCTACAGTCACCATATCATACATATGGACTACCCATGGGATGAAAATGTTCCCTATCGATTTTGAGGTCAAAGGTCAAGCGCACTGGACATCGAAGTAGCAATATGGTTCGGTTTGTCATGCCATTTGTTTTTTACACTCAGAAAAGAGGTAGTTTATACCTATTACCAACACCCTTTGGGAGATTGGGGTAAGCGGGGGGTATTCTTAGTGAGCATTGCTCACAGTACCTCTTGTCAATATACCGGTGGGTTTTCAACGGTCCTGCTTCGTCATAAATTCTGTGTTACATTAGCGCGATCCTGTCTTTGAAATAAATTCCCTCTTCTTGTTCCATTGCTTGATGTTTGTTTACATAGTTGAACATACAACTGTAACTTCGAGACAATATAAAATGGATCGGGGGGGGGGGGGGGGGGGGGGGGGGGGGGTAAACGTAAAATTGGTAAAACTGACACTAATAAATCTGTTTTAAATGTCGACGTTATGCAGATCAGACAAAATTAAGACTATTTTAAGATATACTAGAAAAGACCCCTTTTTATTCTTAGGTGATCATATCAGTCGCATTTTCTACATTTCAAAGTTCATGCGATAAATCGCTCTATCAGCGTAAGTAGATGTCATAGCGTATTTTTTAAAATGCTTGTGAATGTCATACTTCTTGAATTCATAGCTTCGTTGATGTCGAACCTTGTTTTTGAGGATACTATTCACAAACAATGATCGATTATAACATCATCAAAATAAATCCTACTTTCCCTAGCAAGATTAGCAGAGATTACATGGTCACAACATAACCGTAGAGCATACTACGTATGCATATATAAAAAGAATAGTAGACTTTTATAATATTAATTAGAAAATAATTTATAAATGATCATTTGCGAAACATTATTATTTTGTCATAGAGATTTACGCATACGCCGCTTGACACTTGACAGCGGTAGTAGATAACAAGTAAATATTGTGACATTTTCCCTCGATACAACTATGACGTGACGCATTTTTTCATTATGACGTCATAAAGTGTGAAGTGCATTGAGGTATATCAAGAGTTATCTCCCTGTTGTTGCAAACCTTATATTACCTTAAAACCACCCCCTTCCCCTATAAATTGATAATCGTTTCCTTTCACCTCATTGTCCTGCATAAATTTGCCTGATAATCGAAATTTCATGGAAATGAATGGCAGCGACGGATCTCAGTAGAAAATTTTTAATGGGGGATGGGTTGCGGCCCAAATTTGTACCTTTCTGCCCAAGAAAGGGGGATTGAGGGCCGGCCCCATGGTCAATAAAATAACCGTTAAAATTCCAACCAAGGGAGTCCCTGAGTTGGAAACCCCCGCACCCCCTCCCACTGAATGATGACAACTAAAATATATTCATCAAACTTATGCTTATGCAGATGCTTCATCAAGATGGAATAGAAAGAGATTCTGAGGTAACTCGGGGTCAATTTTTATTTTTTTATTTTTTAGTTTTCATACCATGAAAGTTGTTATCCTCACCCCTTGTAAACATACTTGTCGTGCATTTAATATGTTTATCAGTGTCACATTTCTTCTTCCTCTATAGTATAATCTTGTAACATTTGTCTATTTTTATTTCAATGTCGAACATCTGTACCAATCATTTCTTTATTTTTTTAATTTATTTTTTAAATGATTATTTTTTTTAAAATATGCGTCACTTTTACAGCTGTTTTATGTACGCCTATATCTGTTTTGAAGTACAAAATGCGTACCCGTCTAAAATTGATTAATCGTATCGTGTTACATGTGAATTAATATTTCATCCTTGCTCGAAATTGATTTGTTATATTCTGTGCATGATTGTTTTCAAATCGAAATACAAGCAGATTTAGTTTCTAATATAACTTACGTACAACTTAATTATCATGTATCCTCAACCGGATGTGGATGAAGTGAAAGAAACAACAGCGAAGACAAACCGTCGAGAAGTTGAAGAAATAGACTGTCACCATGAATCCATTAAATGTAATTTACATTTGATATATTGATGAGTACCTCATATATGTGTAGAAAAATGGAACGGTATTTAATTAATGACTGTGTAATCAGAGTAAACAAATGTGCACGTCGTTACATGTACATCTTTAGAGAAAATTCGAATGCATAGTTAGTAAACAACATAAAAAGGAGCTGTCACTTTTAGTTTTATCACAAGATAGGGCAGAAAGAGGTCCATATTGAGGGGGCATATTGTTTTGCAACTGTCGGTCTGTAGACCACATGTTGTCCGCTCAATATCTTGAGAACCATTCACTTGATGATAATGATATTTCATATGTGGGTTGGTTATGAGTGGAAGATGACCCCCTATTGTTTTTCATGTCAAAGGTCAAGGGTCAATCTACTCTGGACATAGGAATATAATGTCCACTCAAACATCCTAAGGAGTAGATGACCCCTATTGATTTTGAGGTCATATGGTCAAAGATCAAGGGTCAAACTGGGCATAGGAATATACTGACCATTCAATGTCTAGAGAACCCTTTGCTTGACAGACATCAAACTTAGTACATCTTCAGAAGAAGATGACCCCTATTGATTTTTAGGTCACATGGTCAAAGGTCAAGGGTCAAACTGGACATAGGAATATACTGTCCGTTCAATATATTGAGAACCCTTTTCTTGACAGACATCAAACTTGGTACACTGATATGTCTTCAGGAGAAGATGACCCCTATTGATTTTGTGGTCAAAGGTCAAGGGTCACACTGGACATAGGAATATACTGTCCGTTCAATATATTGAGAACCCTTTTCTTGACAGACATCAAACTTGGTACACTGATACGTCTTCAGGAGAAGATGACCCCTATTGATTTTGAGGTCACATGGTCAAAGGTCAAGGATCACACTGGACATAGGAATATATTGTCCGTTCAATATATTGAGAACTCTTTTCTTGACAGACATCAAACTTGTTACACTGGTACGTCTTCAGAAGAAGTTGACCCCTATTGATTTTGAGGTCACATGGTGAAAGGTCAAGGGTCAAACTGGACATAGGAATATACTGTCCGTTCAATATCTTGAAAACCCTTTGCTTAACATACATCAAACTTGGTACACCAGTATGTCTTCAGAAGAAGATGACCCTTATTGATTTTGAGGTCACTAGGTCAAGGGTCAAACTGGACATAGGAATATACTGTCCATTCAATATCTTGAGAACCCTTTGCTTGACGGACATCAAACTTGTTACACTAGTACGTCTTCAGGAGAAGATAACCCTATTGATTTTGAGGTCACATGGTCAAAGATCAAGGGTCAAACTAGATATAGGAATATAATGTCTGCTCAATATCTTGAGAACCCTTTTCTTGACAGATATCAAACTTAGTACACTGGTAGATCTGCAGGAGAAGATGACTCTTATTGATTTTGAGGTCACATGGTCAAAGGTCAAGGGTCAAACTAGACGTTGGAATATACTGTCTGCTCAGTATCTTGAGAACCCTCTTCTTGACAGACATCAAACTTGGTACACTGATACGTCTTCAGGAGAAGATGACCCCTAATGATTTTGAGGTCACATGAGCAAAGGTCAAGGGTCAAACTGGACATAGGAATATACTGTCCATTCAATATCTTGAGAACCCTTTGCTTGACAGACATCAAACTTAGTACACTGGTACATCTTCAGGAGAAGATGATCCCTATTGATTTTGAGGTCACATGTTTAAAGGTCAAGGGTCAACCTGGACATAGGAATATACTGTCTGCTCAATATCTTCAGAACCCTTTGCTTGACAGACATCAAACTTTAAATAGTACACTGGTGTATATTCAGGAGAAGATGACTCCTATTGATTTTGAGGTCACATGGTCAAGGGTCAAACTAGACATAGTAATATACTGTCCACTCAATATCTTGATAACCCTTTTACTTGACAGACATCAAACTTAGTACATTGGTACATCTTCAGGAGAGGATGACCCATATTGATTTTGAGGTCAAAAGTCAATAGTTGAACTGGACATAGTAATATATTGTCTCCTATATTTTAAGAATTATTTGCTTGATTGACACGTACCCAATTTGGTACACTGGTACAACATAAGGAATAGATGACCCCTATCAGTGTTCGCGAAGGTCTAAATTATATTACCAGTCATTCGGTCTGGTAAAATTTCTGTTTTTACCAGACCGAATGATGATTTACCAGACCGAACGAAAGTCATATACAAATAAACAAAAACTGACAGTGCACCAATATTTATTATTTAATCTCTAACTAGCTCAAACATCAATGCCCAATTATCATGTTCATCTCGAAATTCATCACAATAATGATCGTTTTCGTCATCATCCTTGGACTCATAAATTTCTTCTAGAGCAAACATGTCGTCGTTGTCCATAACTGCGTTTTCTGCTGAGCCTGGAAATTAATAAATTGTAGTGTAGTTGTTATTAAATTTGACTTGTGATACTTATGAATATTGTCAAAAATCATAAAATTATATGCGAAATTACTATACATACCTTGAAATTCATCAGCTTCAGAATCAGTTGTGTCTTTGTCCATGCTCTCAGGAATGTTATTTATGTCTGTGTTTTCTGACAAATCTAGGGGAAAAAATAAGCTTTTCAATATTGAGAGATTAGAAAGAAATTGGGGGGAGGGGGATTTAAGTTTACCAACCTTGAAGTTCAGTGATGTCAATGGAGGATCCCACATCAATCACATTGGTGGACTGACCAGCTTTCTTTGCCCTCTGGTAGTTTGGCAGACGTGGCTTCAGAGCTAAGGACTGTGGTAGAAAATGTGAAGCAACTGATAACAAATAGAGAATAATGCATTTGTATCAGCTAGTATGAAATTCCATCACTTGACAAAGTTGTTTTGAGAGAAAAAAAAAATCAATTAATTCATGTATATTCAAATATTGTTTCTTTAATTTGATAATGCAAATTATGTCATTCAATACTAAATTTGAATTACATTCATATGAATAACACAGAAGCAGTAACATTTATGATTAATTGAATAAAACCAAAACGTGTCAACTAAAACAAAACATCAACAAAGAACTTTAACAAAGTTTGTTGATATAACCTCCTAAATCTGGACTTTCAACTGTTGGCCAATTCTTAAAGTGCAGAATTCTTGTTGAGTTCATAACATTCGTTTCAGAAACGCCCAACTCAAATCTCTCTTTCAGTGCATCTATGAGCCCACTAAGAATTTCATTCTTGTATGACAACGAAGGTGTATTACCCCGCAGAGTAATGCCCTCATATGTGCCT